>NC_044507.1:5295000-5360000 GCF_902362185.1 Chanos chanos
AGAGACTCTGTGGGATTGTTAAGCTGTAGCCGTTTGCTCTTTGTTCTGCTCTACCTCATGATTGTCAGTTTTAAACATTTAACAGGACTGAGAGACAGAGAGTACGTGTGTGTGTGCGTGTGTGTGTGTGAGTATAACATGATAAGGGCTCCAAAAGACACCTGTATTTACATCTAAAAAGTGAATTCTTAAGGAGAGGAGGGGAATCAAAGAAGCAGGGATGAAAAAGATTTTAATAATGCACTGCTACATCTGAGAGAGTGAATATTGTGTGTGGTTTAAGGCTAATTAATGTGGGATGGAGAAAAGTAGACACGAGTCAAACTGCATCTGCTTCCTCTGTGGATCAGGTCTCTTTGGCTCTGCTTTTGGGAGGCGACTATTTGGAGAAGGATTATGTTTCACTGACATTCATTCAACCTGATGTGTCAGAGCAGAAAAGAGGAAAATCAGAGGACGAACTTTTTCTGAAACTAACCCTTCATTTAGGGATGTCCCACCACCACTTTAACCACTCTTTATTTCTCTCTCTCTCTCTCTCTCTCTCTCCCTCTCTCTGTCTCTCTCTCTCTCTCTCCATCTCTCTCTGTCTCTCTGTCTCTCTCTCTCTATCTCTGTCCCTCTCTCTCTCTCTGTCTCTGTCTCTTTCTCTCTCACACTCTCTCTCTCCCTCTCTCTCTGTCCCTATCTTTCTCTCCCTCTCCCTCTCTTTCTCTCTCCCTCTCTCTCTCTCTCTCTCTCTCTCTGTCTCTCCCTCCCTGTCTTTCTCCCCTTGCAGTGGCCAGTACTCAGGGAAGAAGAGTGTGATAGCATATTGCTCCGCTGAACTAATCGTTCGTATCTCTCTGCCTATCACTACCAACATATCCATCATTCACATCCAGCAATTCTATCACATCTTTGTTTAAAGCGGTTTTTTGGGGGGTTTTTTTTGTAAGGGACAAAATGTCTCTGTGCAACAATTAACGCTCTCAGCAGTTAAGAAGAAAGGATACGCTCAAAGAAATTCATACCCCACACACACAAGCTAGAAAAGGCATGTCCTTTAAACAGAGACCACATACTCAAACCCAACTCAGTTTGCAACGTGTAATCACAAATATGAGCTTTTTTGTTTGTTTGTTTTTTACCTGCAGAAAGAGACAAACAGCGGCCACTGATCCTCCCCGGGCCCAGTTATTTTTGTCTGAAGGGCCGATCTGTCCAAAGAGTTCAGATGCTAACAGGCCAGAGCAGACGAGCACAGACCCTGCACAGGTGTTACTTAGCATGGGGCCTGTCATCCACTTCAAAAGGACACCCCTGACTTCTCGCATAACTTCTAGATGCGCGTACAGGAAACAAGGCTGCCACCTGAACCAAAGAACAAAAGAACAGGCTTGAAAGAGGAATCTATAAGCATATGGCAATTAATAAAACATTCTCCCACTGAATTCACTACAAAGGATTTTTCCCTCCCTTTTTCTTCTTTTTCAAACACTATGATTTAAAAAAGAAAAAAGTAGGGAATGGGGAGGGGGGGGGGGGGGAGATAAAGGACTAGAGAGATCATTGAATGGTGGTTAAAAATGTCACTTTTCTTTTCAACTGTATTCCTTTTCATGACCATCAAAAAGGTAAAGTCAGAATTTATGATACTCAGTGAGTCACGCTGGAAAAGTAGCAGATATATTGACAACGGAGTTTAAATGTATTAGAGCTAGATTGACAAGGAAGTTTAAACACATTAGAGAGAGATTGACAAGGATGTTTAAAGTTATTAGAGTGATGCATAAGGAGTGGAGCGGAGCGTTAACGTTGGACGTAAAGTTTACAGTGAAAGACGAAACGAGAGAACGAGAGGAATGATTCTTGTCTGACGTAATGTGGTCAGGGATGCATGGACAGATCCGGTCCCGAGACCAATGCGAGATCTAAGTGCACGCCAAAAGTACACATTACAGTCTGCGCATAAATATAAGCACGCCGGACAGCAAAACTCCGAGAACCTGAAAGGATCGTAAAATAAAGATGTAGATGATGATTTTCTCAAGGGGAAAGTACAGAATGATAGGCCTACATGGAGATCCACAGAGGGATCCTTTCCTCTAAAATCAACTGAGATAAATCTTTTTTTTTTTCTTCGAGTTTTTCTCGTATGAGAAAAGAATGTATTGGCTTCTTTAATAACTGTCTTGAATGGTATGTGTAATGATGACTTAATATCTTGATGTTGTACTGTCATACGTCATGGCTATCTCAACTCAAATGTAAAGATATTGTTTTCACTGAGGGCCAAAGGCTTGAAGACTTTCATTTCATTCTAAAAGGTGCTTTATTCTGGAACTTTCTACTCTTAATCTTTGCACATTAACCCCCCCCCCCCCCCCCCCTCCCCAAAAAAAAGACCTTGACCACCCCAACCTCTTTACAATGCACACACACAATGCACACACACACAAACACACACACGCATGAGCGCGAGCACGAGCACACGTACACACACACGTACACACACACGCACACACGCAAACGCACATGCAGACACACACATACACACACACACGCGCACGCACACGCACACATGCACACGCAGACACACACACAGACACACACACACATGCACACGCACACACATCCACATGCAGACACACACACACACACACACACACACACACACACACATACTGCTGCTCAACCGCTAATCCACCGCAAGCCAGGACTGATGGGGAACGGGTGTGGATAAAGGTAATCATGCATATAATTGAGTTTTGACTTTCATGTCCAGAGGGGCCTGACCCAGGGACTGTCGGCATAAACAGGCCATCACCTGACTGATTAGTTCATATAGATGAATCCTCGCTTTAATTACAGAGAGACATTCACGTCTGAGATGACAGGTTTTCACTCCTGACCGACAGACAAGTTTCAATGAACATCAGAGGAGAGCAGCAGAAGAGGAGGCAAGACAGAGAGAGAGAGAGAGAGAGAGAGAGAGAAAGAGAGAGAGAGAGAGAGAGAGAAAGAAAACAGGGGGAAGAATGGAAGTGAGACAAAAAAGCGGGAGCATTAATTTAAGGGTTGCAACAGTACTCAAGCCCTGAACAGTAAGTTGTAAACACAAGACTAAAAAAACAAAAACAAAAGGAGGAGTGAGAAAAAAGGGCGGGGAACAGCTGGAGAACGGCAAGGCCAAGCATCGCTCTGGGAGAGCCAATCAATACGGAACGCGGGCTTTTTTTTTTTGGACCGGGGCACCCGGTCACACCTTTCATTTAGGAGCTGGAGCCCGGCAAACAGTTTAATAATGAATCACAGGACTGGACCATGCAGGACCAGGACAGGTCTAACAGCACGAGAGCAGACCAGACTCAATGAATTATTTAACATTTAAAACACCCCCCCCCACCCAAAAAAAAAGAACACCAGAGTTAGTCGTGTCAGTTGGATGGTGGTCTGTGGTGTTGCTTATTTGTAGATGGTTTCAGTGTCTCCGGTAGAGAAAGAGACAGTAAGGGGCGGGGCAGTGGCTGTATGGGGAAGGGAATTGTAGACCTCAGCGGTCTATTGTATCTTCCTGCATAAATAAATCAATTGGAGCATTAATCAATGCGGGAGAGCTTGGTCTGAACATATGGCGAACGTAAGAAAGCAAGTCAAACACGGAAAAAGCCTCGACGGCGAGCAACACAAAGCCTGACAACGACAGGGCTGACAAACATAAACCAAATACCAGATTAGACCGAACAAGCGGTAAAGTCTTTCTTTCTTTTTCTTTTTTTTTTTTCTTCCTTTCGTCGGGCTGTAACGGTAGGCCGCGGAGCCTTCCCTTTTATGAGACGTAACCCCACACGCACGCACGCACGCACACACACCCACTTGTCACAGAGAGGAACTCAAAGAGCAGCACAATCTGTTTGTTGTCCTGTCTGCGTCTGGCTGGGTTGACATTTCCCCCCTGTGCTTTTGTCCCTGCGCTCTCTGAGGACTACGCTCCCATTGGCTTGCTTGAGGCGCTCATTAAGTATGCGCTTTCCCAGCATCCCTTGTTAATCTCATCAGAGAGAAGGAGCCGGTGTGTGTATGTAAATCTACATCTGTTTCCAGCCTCTGAGGACAGAGAGCTGCTGGATTACCTACTGAGCAGCCTCCCGACGCACTGCCAACGACCAACTGGAGTGCATGACCTCGCTGTGTACACACGCACACGCACACACACACACACACACACACACACACACACACGCACACACACACACACAAACAGTGTGAGCACACATGCATACAAACACTTTCTCCATGTCTCTTGCCCCTCTCGCCAATTAGTGTGACAGCATATGAAGGCAACCTTGTGTTTCTACATCAGACTTGCAATCACACTGTCAGAAGTAGTCAGACATCAGAGGTAAGATCAGAACAACAAAATTAGCTACAACAACAACAACAACAACAATAATAATAGTGTAGTAGTATTTGCAGCAGTGGTGGTGGTAGAAGGATGTTATTAGTTCTTAAATTATTAGAAATAAATTACATGGTCTAGAATTTCCATGTATTTTCCTTACATGGATACCATGTATCCAGATTTTCACTTTCTCTCTCTCTCTCTCTCTCTCCCTCTCTCTCTCTCTCTCTCTCTCTCTCTCATTTTTCCGTCTTTCTTGCAAAAACCGAGAAACAAACTACTAACCAACAGCCCCCAACAAATTATATTCCATCAAATATGTCTCTTTTCCATCCACATAACCAATGTGTTAAGTTAGGTCATCAGTCATATCACTGATCATTTATGTCAAACGATTAGTTCCATGTTAATGGAATTTGAATAGAATTGGCTTTCAGCATGTAATAGTTAAAGTGTACAAGGGTACCAGGTGGCTGCAGAGATTTGAACAAAACTGGATTCTGATATCATAACATGTTATGGTTGTGTTCAAATATTTTAGGGAAACTAATCTAAAAAGGAACAGATACGATAGAGGCCTACTTTCCAATGAGTTGACATTTCATCGAAAGTTAGAAATGTGTTCAACAAGGACACCCCCATCACCCAACACCCCCATCACCCATCACCCACCCCCCCCACCCCCCACGGCCCACCCCCGGCCATTCCCTGCTGTTATAGTCCGTATTACAAACTACAAACTACCGGCAAAACCTTTATTACAGCTGACCCATCCAACCGCAGTTCAAAGGTAAGGGAAGAAGATAAACTTCAAGCCAACCTCATTTTCTATTTGAACAGGAAATAATGATTTTCTGCCAGTCTAATTACAAAGCCCAACATCTGATCTCAGCAGCTTCCAGAGGGGATTAGCTCAGACACAGGCATTAGCCCTCATTACCAGCCAGAGAAGCAGAATTATGACATCAGTTAATTGGATGGCGAGATTTATATACAGATCGGATGGGCCTAGGCCACCGTAAGACTTTAAACACAGGTCTGGTTGGTCAGTTATCAGTCCGGCGATGAGACAAGGGGGTTGGACGAGAGGAAGAGTATTCATTAACTTTTGACCTCTGGACAAATTCTGCAGACGTGTTATAAGAAGGAGAGACAAAATGGTAGGTTGGCAGCCAGATTCGCTCCTCAGTAAAAGAGAGATGTCAGAGGGAATTCTGCTTTTTTTTCACTTTTTTTTTTGTTATGGTGACAGAGAGATGTTACAAAACACTCACAAAGATTGTAAGGATTACAGATTGCCTAAAATGCCCCCCCCTCCCCCTTTTTCAATTTCCCGCCCCCTAAAATCAAGGGGAGAGAACGCTCTGAGAGCAAATGGACAGAATTCCACTGTGAGAATGTTCTGGAAACACTCCCTTTAGATATGAAGTCAAAGTTGTCTAATGTTCCTCTTTTGGTGGACTAGTCTATTTTCTTCTCAAAATCATTCACATTAAGTTAACCTGATAGACTGCTAAACTATCATAGTGTGCACTCCTTCTGCCTCTCTCAGGTTAAACTAAACTAAGGGGAGAATTTTCAAAGCTGCGAGACTGTGCTTTAAAAGTCAGAAAAAAATCAAAGATACTCTATTGATTCAAGTCCCTTCAGAGCTGTTCTGAAGAGCAAGCGAAAACTTCACAAATCAGGCAAAAACCTGACACGATTTGGTGACGCCGTTTCCTCGTTCCTCTGAGAAGAGCAGGAAAGAGAGATCAAACCCACAGGAAGTGACACGTAAACATCAATAGCAGTCGTAGTGCTTGCAGAGTGACAGGCAGAGGCAGTATTGATTTCTGCCAGCATAAAAGCACTCAAGGGAGTCATTTTAGCTCACTAGCACTGCTCAAACATCTTTAAGCATTATGACAGATGCATTTCACGCCACACAACCATGAATTTTTTAGCGCTAACTGTCTTCTCTGAGCTAGGAGTGGAAGTAAAGAGAGTAAACACTCAGAAAAAAAAAAAAAAGAAAGAAAAAAAAATTACAGTTTTTCACTTGGGAAATATTTTCATTGTATTTTCATTTCTGAACCAGTGTATTTGGCTCTAAATCTACAGAAATGAATGTTGATTTGTGTGAGAGAGAATAGTAGCTCTCTCTTTTGACTCGTGATGTCTCTAAAACATAGCCAGCATCTGCTTTGGATGTGACTGTATTTGTGCAGTATTGGTGCACAGTGCTAGGAAGGTAATGACTATTGATTATCCAATTAAATTCCTCTCCTAACCTTCAGGGTAGGGGTGTGCAATATCGACAAAAAATGATATTTCGATATTTTCTGGGAATTTGTCGATAACAATAGTAGACGATATTTTGCATCCTTCAAAAATGTGTTTGTAAAAGTCTTGTATTGTACTAGCTCGCTCTTGTAAATAGAATATTAATTGTTGCTTACTAGTTAATGGAAACAACATATTTAAGAAATGCAGGTCTTATTTATTTACTTAAAACTGAAGCATTCAAGTAAAAACAATACAAAAACACTGAAATCGCCCAGTTCAAGTATTATTGAGATCAAACAGATGGCGAAACAAGTTAGTTGTCGAGCTGTCTTTAACAGCGACCGATGTCCGGGATAGTTTACAGAGTGCCGTCCTTTGACTCAAAAGACAGCAATCTGCAAACTGTGTGGTTTCAAAGGTTTTGAGCAACACCTGTCTTTTCAAAGCCAAACCACCTCCATGTGAGTGAGAATGATCTACATCTAACAGTGGAATCTAAGGACGCAGACTGCAAGCCTATGGTGATTGTGCTGTTTGCTCACTCATTTTTAACTTCAATCATGCATTTTTGGGCAGCTACGCTAGCTTAACCTGTGGTGCAGTGACCGTGTACACCTATACCAGCACGCTGCATGCACTTTCAATGTGCACGCGCAGTAGTCTAGCCTGCTAGGCTACATGACACAGTGAATGCGTGGACTCCCAAAGAGTGTTTTTGATTGGTTTTTGCAAAGTGAGTGACATACTCGATTATGTCGATAATGTCATAATTGTCGTTAAAACAACAATTATGATATTATCGTAGACGATATATATCGCATACCCCTACTTCAGGGGTATCAAGAATGGAAATATTCACTCAACGGCATATGCAGATGAAAGCAAAAACACTTAACCTTACATGAATCTATTCTGCTTCTGTCCTTGACTAAACCTCATCTAAATTTAGATGATGAAACATCACTCTGTCCTTGTTTACAGTGAGCATAGGGTAAGAAAATCATTAAACATTATACAGATGAAAACTCAACTTAACCATCGTGTGACCCCTAACTAAATGAATATGCCAAGCTGTCTCAATTAATAACTGTTTTTGGCTTTGGTTCCATATTGAAGTAAAATAAACAAAAAATCAAATGTCTCAAATTAGCTTTGCCTTAAATGTGTGTGTGTGTGTGTGTGTGTGTGTGTGTGTGTGTGTGTGTGTGTGTGTGTGTGTGTGTGTGTGCATGCGCGGGTGTGTGTGTGTGTGTGTGTGTGTGTTTGTGTGCACATATGTGTGTATGTATTTGTCTGTGTGTGTGTGTGTGTGTGTGTGTGTGTGTGTATGTGTGCATGCGCGGGTGTGTGTGTGTGTGTGTGTTTGCGTGCACATACGTGTGTATGTATTTGTCTGTGTGTGTGTGTGTGTGTGTGTGTGTGTGTGTGTGCATGCGCGGGTGTGTGTGTGTGTGTGTGTGTGTGTTTGAGTGCACATACGTGTGTATGTATTTGTCTGTGTGTGTGTGTGTGTGTGTGTGTGTGTGTGTGTATGTGTGTGTCCGTCTGTCTATTTGCCTGTCCCCGCTTCTGTGTCTGTGTGTAATTCAGTTCCTTATCCACATGGAGTCCACCGGTCTGGTGTCTACTCTCAGCATGAGGAAAGCATTTCAAGCTCTCACACCTTCACACTCATTATCCAGGCTGTAAAAGTGCAGGGAAATCAATGACAGTAAGTGACAGGTAAAGTGGCGTCAAATGAAAAACAGTCAGGCTAAATGGTATAGATTTTCAATCAGATCACATGATAGCTACTTCAATTTGAAATGTAAAATATCAATGAGGGAACACCGGCCTTTGGCCTGTTTAAGACCATGTCCTTATTGATCCTCTGGAACAAGCAAGGACAAATTCTTGCATACTTAATCACACTCTGCTGTTTTACATGTTGAAAAAGGAGGGTTTTTTTTGTTTTTTTTTATAATATCAAATAACTAAATGTAACTAAACCTAGACACAGGTACAGAAAAGGAATTCATATGATCTTCTACAGATAATATACTCATGAGTACAAAAAGGAGAGAAAGCATTTTTGATTGCCTGGTGGAATTCATTGCATCTGTGAAAATACAGTATACAAAACACTCTCTTTTCTTGTCTCTGTCCCTGTCACAAACACAAATACACAGACATTTTACAGCTTCACAGGACCGTTACTATACAGCAAGTACTCCACAGTCAGTGCAGAACTCCATCAAATCTATTTATCAAGGCCTAATCAATTCAAGCATGTCACCACGGAAACACATTCAGTGACTCATATTCCAAGATCATGTTCCACTTAAGATTTTACCTTAAAAAAAAAACAACAACAAAAAAAAAACACTGCATTGAAAATCTAAGCGTTTAATCAAACTCTGATCAATCAGAGATATTACATGGCCATCAGGATACGCCAGCTGATTTAATCGAACTCACTGATCCCAATGAGGGGGAGAGATACAATAACACGTGGGGTTTTTTTTTCCCCTTTTTTTCTTTTTTTTTTTGTCTTTTTCCTTCAATAAAACGACAGTCTTCACATTCAAAAATACTTGAAGAATGTTTCCTTTTGTAGCGAGATATATTGACAGCTTTGCCCTGTCAGAGAGATTTTTTTTTTTTTTTACCGTGATCCAGAGACAGAGAACAGAGAGAATAGTTGAAATGGAGGGAGAACAGAAGCATGCTAACCGCTGATATTCTGGGGGGATTTTTTTTTTCTCCTGTTCAATGTCTGCCAGCAGTTACCAGTGTGAAGAGACCCCTTCCTTACCCCTACCAACCTCCACCAACCCCCCCTTCCACCCTACCTTACCCCTCCCCTTCTCCTCTAGCTCCCATAAAAAACCCATCATGAAGCCTATCAAAACAGTTTATGCAGATGAGCATCCAACAGAGCTGTTTGGATTGGCTCCGTTTTTCACTTAAGCATCTCAGCAGCTTCCAGCTGCTTCCCAACGCTAGAAGGTAATACCTACTGGTCAGTGAACGCACCCCCAAAAAAATCTAAACAAACGCAGTTACGCCTTGGCTAGCGAACACAGCCCCAAAACAAAATCGATGCAAATGCAACTACGTATAAGGCCAACATCAAACCCCAATTATTTACCAAAGCACAGTCATATACAGGGCTGTGAATGCACCCCAAATGTCTACACAAACACTGCTCTGCTTGCACATAATCATATATAACTATAAAGTTGATGAGCTCATAATGGCCAAAATAAAATGTGTTAAGATAAAACGTAACTCTGAAATGAGATTGTGACATCACTATGAACACAGATGCTTTGTGACTTGATTGTAAAGACTGTCTGTTAAATACATGCAGCTCATACTGTAGGGCTGTGAAAAGGCTGAATGTGAGTACAGTCACATTAATGTTATATTCACTGAAGAGTGCTTCCCTTGGACTCTCATCTGATGGAGTTGAATGTTATTATCACAGATGGAACTGCAGCGCCCTCTACAGTCTGTTACAAACAACCTCAGGCACATGGATATGATGTTGTAAAACTTCTGTTTGGATTTTCAGATTGTCTAAGTGGTTGCCAACCTACACGACAAGTGACAAAAGTAAATAATAAGCTTTGCGAGACAATAACTCATAATTTGTTCGTTTATTCATATAGCCTAATCTACCGTCTCTCAAATTAATAAATAAACAATCTACTGACAGGTTTGACAGTATGAACATTCTAGTCTAGAGTCAGACAGAGTGAACTGGGAGAAGACATACTCAGTGGCACTGTTTAATGCTTTGATGGGTAACTTGGCCTGAGCTGTTCATGAACCTCGGACAAATTATTTTTCTACGTCTCGCATATACTCAAAAACATTTACATTGTAATACTACAGTTTCAGAAGGTCCTAAATATGTTCTCTAGAAGAGGGCACTTCACGTATGGTCCTGGTGGTCTGGAATTTTGAAGGTTCTCATCCTTACCTCACAGTTGGCGGCTGTTTAACAGGGTTTCAGTCAGTCAGAGACCACAGTGTTTGATGAAAATCACCAAGAGTCCTGAGCTCCAGGACTGCATTTGATGAGAAATGTTTGTATGGTCTCTACTGCTGACATATGGCAAAGTCTTCAGGGAGTTCTTGCCCATGTCATAGGCATGTATAGGCACCAAAAGAACTGTGTTTAGTTTTGTCTCAAAAACATGCATGAAGCTATATGATTTTGCATCAAATATGCAATTACTGAGTTCTGTCAAGTTCAAATTCTATCATTCCACTCAAATTTTGACCTTATAATCTGGAATTCATCCCAGATACCATGTCAGCTGGATGTGACTGGAATCTTCAGATATCACTTGCAGGTTCGTATAAGAGAGCTTGTTTTCCACATGCTGCACCGTGGCTGTCATCGCTGGCAAATACTGACAATCAATACTCTGACCTGGCGCTATGCCAGACAACGCATCCGCATCGCCGCGACAACCTCATTCTTCCCTCACATGCCCACTTCAATCGCCGAGCCGATCGGCCACAAAGAACACATTGTTGTTATTGAGAACACTGCGGCCGCGGAGTCAAGATTAACAACCAATGTGCAACCCCAAAACACTTCCAGGAAAGACTAATTAAATGTGTCATTATGTAGAGTGAGATTAATGCTGCCGCCAAATCACAGTGTCCGATGTTGATCTATCAGGAGGCACGAGCTGTAGGATATGAATTGGTCCGGGGGACCGATTTTCTTTTTTCTTTTGTCACATGCTTGTGTAAAGAGGCCAACGTGGGCCGCGGCAGGAAATTAGAGACCATGTGATACAATGAGTTAATTAACATTTAACTGAACAGAAATGTCCGTGGCAACATATTTTGTCAGGGTAACATATTTTCAGGCAGTTTGACGGGACACCACTAACGAGTCAGTTAAACAAGACAAAAGAAACAAAAATTTGCAATGAAATGTGCGTCATGCTATATCGGTATTTCTCAAACCATCGGGCAGTGACCATCAGTCACTCCACATATTCATTCAGGTGTCATAAGGAAAGATGTGATTCAGGCAGTCAGCTCATTATGAATCCATCCGATTCACAGACACCTGAAATAACTGGTGATATCTGAGAGCTATGTCAAGGTACATTTCAAAGAACTTGACAGGGTCAGTGTACAGATATTCATTTTCTGTCAAAATGTAAGTGGTAAAACATAAAGAAGAGACAAAGAAGAGAACTGTGAAAGGAATGTTGGACAGGGAAATAATGTGGGTGTAAATCTCATACACTGAATAACAAAGGAAGAAGAAGAAGAAGAAGAAGAAGAAGAAGAAGAAGAAGACCACCACCAACAACAACAACAAAATAATAATAATAATAATATTAATAATAATAATAATAATAATAATAATAATAATAATAGTCACTAACTGACAGACGATTCCTGGAAAAAGTAATCATCATCTTGTTGTGAAGGTTAAGAAGTGGGTCAGCAGGAAGATTTTTTCAAATGAGACCATGTTGTTTTTCACTGAGAACGCTGCAAAAATGCTTTTGTAAATCCCCTGCATTAGCCCTACTGTATGTTTACTTAAACTTTGCCTCGCGCGGTACCAGCTGTAAGGAATATGATCCCCAAGATTAATCTGAGAGTCTACACATATGGTTTAGGGGATTTTAATGACCGAGAACAGGATTACGTATGCACAGGGAGTTGATCGTGTAAAATGAAGGAATGTGTTGAAGGCTGAGAGGATTTTGTTGTGTTTCCAGGAAGCGGGTTTATTTGAGTACTGCATCAACATGAGGTCAGAGACCTCGCCCGCCCGCGTCATCTTGGTGCAACACGAAGACTACATTTAATCAAATTTCACCATCAAAGACAGAACGGGTTATGGATACCAACATGATCTGATGAAATTTCACGTTTGGATGATATTTTAAAGGACACACCGTCTGCAGTTTCAGGATTCCACTACTTAAGGGATCCATCACTGCCAGATTGAAGAAATCTGTTGGTGACAGAAAAATGGACCACGCTGTGTAAATGAGTATTCATATTACCAGGCATTCAAATATTGTTTAAACAAAGGCTATGACATAAAGGATAGCAATGACAACCAACAACTGCACATATCTTCCTCTTATCATTATCTCAGACATTATCTCTCTCTCTCTCTCTCTCTCTCGCTCTCTCTCTGTCTTGTGGGAAAAATGTTGCTTTGCTTTGTGGCTGTAACTTTTAGAACTAAAGTGTGCCTCATGGTTTTTGTCATGATGAAGTATTAATATTATAGAGACCAGTGCTATCCTAATTACTATATACTGCAAAAAAAAAAAAAGGTATCTGTGTGTTAGAACAGTGAGTATTTTTTATGTAGAAGACAAGGCCTGCCACACCTGGAGCAAACACCAGTTATCCAGTGCTCCATGAGAGAAGCTGTCTTGTATACCTCCACACACGTCCTTGGAAGTCTGTCTCACTGTATGAAAAAGTTCTTTCTTCCTTAACCTGAGAGAGAACACTTTTCTCCTGAGGTTTTCTTCTCCTGTGCTGCACGAAATAAAGATGGATTCATCACATCTGAAGTTTGTTGTTTCAGAGACTTAGCAACTCTCCATAAGGAGACTTCACGTCTGGCCGTCAGAGTTAGCTGACCGCAAGCCTACAGGAAACTCACAGAGGTCTCTATGTATCTCAGCCTGCGAACAGCTCTATACAGGACAGCAGGGAACAGAATGTCTCATGGAGTGACACTCCATGCCTCTGTCAGAGATCCGTACACTTGTCAAATCAATGCCAAGACATACAGAGGCCTCTCTGTCGGCTAATCTTGGTCGACTCTCCTATTTGACTTGATTTTAGCAGTTAGGTGTATAACATGTGAAATATTTAGACTGAGGTGGAAAAAAAACCTTAGATTTTAGAAGTCCTCTGACTGTGTTTCTCTTGCAGTGGATCCATATGCAGTCTGCAATGACTGCACCATAAACATTACTGCAGCGTTACCAGAGGTGGCTGTGTAGTTACAAACTGAGCCACTAGATGTCAGTATTGCACCAGCACCTAGCCTGGGACTGCACATGTAATAATTTTCTCTCTCTTCTGTGAAGTTTAATCAACAACTGGGCTGATATTGACTTTAAAAAAAGAAAGAAAGCTGAAAACACCCACTTCAATGCCAGAAATACCAGAAAAATGAAGAAACATTTTGGGACATTTTGTGTGTGTATTTAGCCAGTGTGTCTGTCTTAATTATTCCTTTTTTTTTTTTCCTTTTCTTCTTGCCCATTATGAGGTTTAAGTCAGGGGGTGTTGTCCTGTTTTGTTTGCTGTGATCATGTGAAGCCCTTTGAGGAACAGTGAACCAGTGATATTGGGCTCTAAATAAACCTTCTTGTTGTTGTTTTTGTTGTTGCTCAGAGTTCAACAAAACATCCAACACACATGGGTTTGATTAAAAGCCTCTATATTAAGCTCAGAATTTTATTTTTATTTTGTACAGGGTCATTTCACATGTATCATACAGTCTTCATTACAAAATTATTTACACAAATCAAGCAATTCTTCATCCACTGTTGAATTTAGGCACAGATGAATGAATGTGTACAAAAAAAAAAAAAAAGCATTCAGAACGTTAGTTCAACTCATGAACCAATAAACTCAAGTGAATCACAAATATGTCAATAGTGAGATGAAAAGAATCACTGTTCGAATCAACCATCTGGACAATAGGATTCAGAAACACTGTTTAAACGGTGCAACTGTGCAAACCAAACACAGTTCTCATGCTACCTCGTAGACTTTAAACTGCAGAGGTGTGTGTGAGTGAGAGAGAGAGGGAGAGAGAGAGAGAGAGAGAGAGAGAGAGAGAGAGAGAGAGAGAGAGAGAGAGAGAGGGAGAGAGAAAGAGAAAACAGCACTTGTTGAAAGCACTATGACATCCACTCCAGTCAAGCGATGTGTGCAGAGTGCCAGCCAAATCTCTGGAAATACTGAATACAAGGGAATACAGTGACAGACAAGATAAACACGTACATCACAAAGACCGGTTTAAACAGCAGGAGAGCCAGATTCATGCATAGAAAAAGAGATGCCTGCACCCAACAAAAAAAAAAAAAGAAAAGAAAGAAAGAAAAAAGAAAAACTACCCCATGTTGAGCAGTCCTATAGAATAAACAGTAAAAAGCATGAGAAGAGATTCACAGTGTAAAACTGATTGTTTGGGTAAATATGAAGGTTCTACAGACATTCACAGGATTAGGTTATAAAGAAATAATAATAATTAATAAGGGAGGAGGGAGGGGGGGGGGGGGGGGGGGGCAGAGCAATATTATCTCTTATGCTTACTGTATGCCCCACACAAATCAACACAATCGACCAGTTGTCTTCTTTCTGATCAGCTGTGTTTCCTGGGTAAATATCTTATGGACTGTATCACACTGTGACATGATGGGTTTCAATTTGTGCACCACACTTTTGACCTAGCTGGGAAAAAAAACAAAACAAAACAAAACAAAAAAACAAAAAAAGGGCACATAGATTTGAGACTACTTACTGATGCAATTCTGTGACAGACATTGAGCTAAGCTTTTGTAACTCATGCAGTTAAGCTTTTAAATGATGCCTGCAGGCAAGAGATCCCCCTTCCCCTCTAGCTGTTATGTAGCAGTCCAGTGTAAGGTAGACATTTTATTATTGCTTAAGTTTCATTTGTTAAAATGATTAAACAACAGCTCTCAGCAAAAATGAAAGGTTTTGGTTGACCTTGTATACTGATGATGAATTTATAAAGACAAAAAAAAAAACAAAAACCAAAACAAAACAAAACAAACAAACAAAAAAAACATAAACATTTCCAGTAAAACACCTGAAATAATTTAGGAAGCAAAACTGAACATAGGCAATATATATCTTCTGTTTGTAATTATAATATACGCTTTCTTCTGTCTAAAATGAAACATGCTTTAAGTCCACCTTTTCATTTACCACATACCATCAAACGGGTCATAACAACCAAAAGATTTTTTTGTGTGTTTTTGTTTTTTCCAGATTAGTATTCCAGAAAATGAATGACAATGACAAGACATTCAGTCAAACTCATGTAAATGAAGAGAAGAGAAACAACTCAAAGAGGTACAATCAGTCAGAATTAAAAATCCACATAAATATTCACACTCTAAAAAGACAGGAACTCCGTCAACATAAAAACAGCAACATTGTGATTACAGAAGCACAAGAAACAAAGATGGAGAAAACAGCAGTCTCTTTCATGATTTTTGAGAGAGTTCAGAGAAAGAGTGAGAGGGTGTGTGTGAGAGAGAGAGAGAGATAGAGAGAAAGAGAGGGGGGGGGGTGGGAGAGAAAGAGAGAGAGACAGAGAGAGAGAGACAAAGAGAGAGAAAGCATGTGTGTGTGTCTGTGAGAGAGTGAGAGAGAGGGAGGGAGGGAGAGAGAGAGACAGAGAGAGACTAAATATTTCACATGTTGGGAACCTGAACTCTCTCCGTGTTGTGCCACAGTCATGTGACCGGGACAGACTGGGAACTGACCTCATACGCCCAGTCCTTCCACAGAACCCTGGATTGTCTCAATACGCCCGCAGCACAAGAAAAAAAATCTTTACTGTGCTCAGCGACCTTAAGGAACCGCAACTGCAATAAAAACCACACGGTTCAAACTGAACCATCAATTTCTGTCCTTCTGTATTCTACAACCAAACAGCTTTGCATTGGAGCAGTCTTCAATGCGCCGTATTTGCCAGAGCAACTGTATTCATTCTCTTTTAAAACATAGGCATGAGCTTATACAGATGTGTAGAGGGGTGTGTATGTAATATATAAATACACACACACACACACACACAGATACACCCCTTCAAATGCATCCCCTCAGAATTTATATTAGTTCTGTAATACCTACAAAAAAATTTAAAATGATCAAACATCTACAGTTTTAACAAGACTCTAAGAATCAACCAAAGTTTACAGCCAAAAAAAAAAAAAAAAAAAGAGAGAGAGAGAGAGAGAGAGAGAGCGAAAAAATGCATCTACACGATGGGACCCCGAATAGAACCTTTAAAAAATAAAGTTCAAACTTTATTTAAGTTGCTTTAAAAACACTCTTTCGAACTGTAGGCAATGACGTAACCTGGCTGTTCTTGCCCGGTGAGAGAGAGAACGCGTTTCTAAACGGCTCCTCTGCTCCCGACCACAGCGGTCGTGCGAACGAGACCCGCGGCTCTGCCTCAGAGCGAGAGGGACACCGCGGAGTCGAAGACGGACTGACATTAAACCTGGCTTCACATTTATCCTCCGTGAGCCTTTTTGTTTGTTTTTTTTTTTTCCTATTTGAAGAAAACTACGCATACTTTGGTGGCGTTTGTAAAAGAACAGCGGGTTGGTCCTTAAGACAGTTACGGAATTGAACGACGTGAGAGAGACAAAAGTGACACATGCATAGATCTGCTGCAGAGCACGAAGGTGAACCCGTCCGACCCCGTGCCCGAGCGTCGCACGCTAACGCCGCGCTGGGTCGTCAGAGGTTAAGACTGAATAGAGCTTTTTTTTTTTTGTTGGTTTTTTGTTTTTTTTTTTTTTTGTTTGACGTCTAGGACACGCTGGAAAAGGCTGGAGGTACCAGAGCGGTACGCCTGCCCAACACAGTCCTGCGGTGAAGAACATGCACGTTTCACCTGGACAGGAGATGAGTGAAAAACAGGAGGGAGTCCTTTCATTCTTTTATTCACATCATCACAGACACCAGCCACGGAGGTGAAGAGGGGGGAGGCGGGGGGGGGGGGGGGGGGGTGGGCGGTCCGAAAACAAGGTGCAGCTGAAAACGTGCGGGCGGGACCACCTCACAGGGGCAGGTCTGGTTGCCTCTGTAAGCGCCTCTCGGCCGCGGCTGCGAGCATTCTGCGACGCACAGTGACGGAGTCTGAGGCGTTGCCTTCATCCTCTAGAGAGGGTAGGATCCCCTCATCCTCAGAGGAGGCGGGGTTAGCGTTAACACTGAAAGCAGAAGCAGCTACCTCACCAGAACTTTTATTCAGGTATCGCCTGAGAGAAAGGGAGAGAGAAAACATGTGTAATGCATTCAAACCGAAAACCATGAGGAATTCAATTTCAAAGACATGCTATACAACACCATCGTTTCTATGCAACACTGTTCTAATTGTCCTACTCAACAGAAGCCGTTTTTAAGTCATTTTAAGGGCGCATGACTGTGACAAAGAATGTTACAGAAACTTGCAGCTTGTTGCCTTGTAGGACTATAGTATAACGGTGCTTCTTACTGTTACATGTAACATGTAGCGTATGTCAGTTACAGCGTGTTACAGTAACATATACTGTACGTGAGTTACAGTAACATATACTGTACGTGAGTTACAGTAACATATACTGTACGTGAGTTACAGCGTGTTACAGTAACATATACTGTACGTGAGTTACAGCGTGTTACAGTAACATATACTGCATGTCAGTTACAGCGCGTTACAGTAACATATACTGTATGTCAGTTACAGTAACATATACTGTATGTCAGTTACAGTAACATATACTGTATGTCAGTTACAGTAACATATACTGTATGTCAGTTACAGTAACATATACTGCATGTCAGTTACAGCGTGTTACAGTAACATATACTGTATGTGAGTTACAGTAACATATACTGTACGTGAGTTACAGCGTGTTACAGTAACATATACTGTACGTGAGTTACAGTAACATATACTGTACGTGAGTTACAGCGCGTTACAGTAACATATACTGTACGTGAGTTACAGCGCGTTACAGTAACATATACTGCATGTCAGTTACAGCGCGTTACAGTAACATATACTGCATGTCAGTTACAGCGCGTTACAGTAACATATACTGTATGTCAGTTACAGTAACATATACTGTATGTCAGTTACAGCGCGTTACAGTAACATATACTGTATGTCAGTTACAGTAACATATACTGCATGTCAGTTACAGCGCGTTACAGTAACATATACTGTATGTCAGTTACAGTAACATATACTGTATGTCAGTTACAGCGCGTTACAGTAACATATACTGTATGTCAGTTACAGTAACATATACTGCATGTCAGTTACAGCGCGTTACAGTAACATATACTGTATGTCAGTTACAGTAACATATACTGTATGTCAGTTACAGCGCGTTACAGTAACATATACTGTATGTCAGTTACAGTAACATATACTGTATGTCAGTTACAGTAACATATACTGCATGTCAGTTACAGCGTGTTACAGTAACATATACTGTATGTGAGTTACGGCGTGTTACAGTAACATATACTGTATGTCAGTTACAGTGTGTTACAGTAACATATACTGTATGTCAGTTACAGTAACATATACTGTATGTGAGTTACAGCGTGTTACAGTAACATATACTGTATGTGAGTTACAGCGTGTTACAGTAATATCCACCTGCGTGCTCTCTGCAGTAACTCTTCCTTCCTCTGCAGAAGCATCCTCTGTCTCTCCTCTGCAGACTTTGAAAAACGGCTGCCCCGGACCTCAAAGTCCTCTGTCTCCGCAGGTGCGACCTCTGACCCCCCACTGGCACCAGCTGGTTCCTCAGAACTGGGGTTTATCTGTATAGGACTGCGCTCTACCGGCTGAGAGAGACAAACGGGGGAGAACGAAGTTTAAACCTCATTCACAATTCAGCACATACACAGGCAGAGGACAACGATGCTCAAATTAATCTGGCTTAAGTATATATTGATTACATAAGTGGGTGAACCAGCTCAGTAAGGAAACACCTGTCTTTGCATTAAATAGAGAGGACAGTTTTAACACACAGACAGACACACACACACACACACACACAGATTTAACGCAGACAGACAGTTTCACAGCAGAAAATTACATCTTAACAGATTTGTTTGTTTTCATGCTGGATAAAAAGAACAATTCAATGTGATGCTGAAAATAATGCAGGCATTCCAGCGAGTAGGACCACTGAATCAGGGACTTCTCCTGCCACCAGGTGACCTCTTACATGTGAGACAGGCTGTTGAGGTTGGGCGCTCACCTGAGCAGGGAAAGGCACCTGGATGCGGCCCTCCAGGATGTTATCAGTGGTGACCTCCACAGAGCGGGTCAGCTGGAGATCCTGCAGAATCAAATGGTATGGAACCTGGGGAAACATCTCCTGGATCTGATGGGCCTGCGGAACCAAGACAGAACCTTCATTACATCACACATTACGATTTATAGATAAAAAAACTGATACTGTTGGCGACTTAATATACATAGAGACATTTATCTCAGACTTGCTGACTAATTGTTATGAAATGTCATGAGAACGCACAGGAAATGGGACTCCGTGACATTGTCTTCACACTGAAACTCTTTAAGGAACATTCATAGAGTTATAATGAGCATACACAGGACAGGACCTCAAGGGAACCAACACTCTGTGGTTTCTGAGCATCATCAGCTGAGCAGACTTAACGCCACTATTTTTCTAAACAAGCATGAGATTAATGGGGGTGACAGTGGTGTTCTTCACATTGAGTAACTCAGTTTGTTTCCCAACAGATCAACGGAACAGGCCTGAGAAGCTCCCGTCTCCGTGGTTACTCACCATAGCATTGAGTTGAGAGTTGTTGGCCTGTGTAATGCCCAGGATGTTAGTGGTGTGCATGACCTCTACAGAGAAACTGGGCAACCAGCTGGCAATGCGAGAGCCTAAAGAGAGAGAGAGAGAGAGAGAGAGAGAGAGAGAGAGAGAGAGAGAGTTTCAAACGGACCAATATGTGACTGTCTTGATAGACAGACTGTTATGTCATGAACAAGATGATGTGATGATGAGATGTAGATGTGATAATACAAACTGCATGATTAAACTTCCGTAAAAGTAAACATTTGACAGGGAACCTGGGTGTATACGTATATGTGTGTGATAGGACGTGTGTCCAGTCCCACCGTCGAAATGGAAGAAGTGGTTGTGCTGGTTTAGATGTGGCCGGGCCTCAGCTCCAGGTATGGCAGCCATGTTTTCATCTAGCGGCTCTCTCTGTCTTTCTTCTCTCTCTCTGCCGCCCTCGTTAATGTTCAGAGACATACGGCACGTCGGGCATGAAGTGTCCTGCTCCAGCCATGAACGCAGACACGAGCTGTGCATGGAAACACACACACACACAGACAGACACACAGACAGACACACAGACAGACACACAGACACAGACACACACACAGACACACAGAGGAAGAAACAGACCACAAAATAAATGCAAGTCAGTGTCTGCTTCCACTTCACAGAGCAGCCAAAACACATTGTTAACATGCGTTACATTGATGAGGAAACCGTACTGGAACTTCAGCGTTTGCACGTAACTCATTTAACGAGTCTATTTGATAAAGCACCACGTGCGTGCCTCCTGTAGACCTGCTGGAATGTATTAACTCCTAACCCACTGGCAGTTAGCCTTCAGCCCAGTTGGCTCACACCCTCATCCAGTCGCACGGCTTTGTCATACTGTGGCCCTGGGACTTGGGTTTAAGCTTCTGTTGTCCTAATTGCATGTGACTACTGATAAGGGCTGATTAACTGATTAGAAGTGAGTGGGGAAGGGCTGTCTGCTTACTTGTGAAAGAGATGTCCGCAGGGCAGTTTGCGTGCTGAGCTCATGGAGTCCCAGCAGATTGCGCAATCATCGTTATTGGCCACCAGTTCTTCTGGAGTGGCCACAGCAAACCTGTGAACACGGGCAAAAAACAGAAGAGGAACGAATTTTCGACGCAGTTTAAGACGTTTTAAGACGTGCCTAGCCACACGACCAGTTTCTCGCCTTTAGCCTCCGCACCAAACCGCCTCCCTCCCACGGCTGGAATGTTCAGGTCTGGCCAAAATGTCTGGCAGCGTTTTGTTGGTATTGTGGTTAAGAAGCCAGGGACTTCTCACAATGCCAATGAAATCCCTGATCTACAATGTGCCAAAAAATGCAGGACTTAAAACCAGGATATTTACCTCCTGCAGAACTCCAACTTAGACCAACGTGAAGTTCTACGTGTAGGACACGCGATAAGGAATACGGATGACGTTAAGAGGGGACGGCATGAAACTAAAAGCAGGTTTTAAGTCTTTTACTGAGTAATATACGGCACTGGCAATCTGTAAAGAGACAGAGTGAACTGTCTTCCTCACCTGGCCTCCATATTGTCGATGACACGCAGGTAGTTTTTATGGCGACGGATTCTCCTCTGCACCTCGTGGAAAAGATACCGAAGCTGCATGAAAATCACAAGGCTCGCCATAGACAGCCAGATATTCCCAAAGAGCTGAGAGAGACAGGCAGAGAGAGACAGGGAGAGAGTGAAAGAGAGAGAGAGTGAAAGAGAGAGAGAGTGAAAGAGAGAGAGAGAGGAGAGAGAGAGTGGCAGAGATAGAGCCGAGGGTGAGAGAAAAAGAAAACAAACAGTTAGTCAGTGTGGTGTACGTAACATCTGCATAAACAGACAGCAGAACAGACATGAATAATTCAATAACAAGTTCTAAGAATTCATACAACCAAACCCAGAGGCCATGCAAGGTTACAAAAAAAAAACAAAAACCCAGAAACATTCACCAGATATTACAAAACAAACAAACAAACACAAAAAAAATGTCCGCGCTTTAGACAGAGGCCAGCTGTTTTTCCATTAAAACATGTTGTACAGAGAGCAGATCAAACAAACAAACAAGTCTTGCAAAATTATAAACCGCATCTGATTGATTTAAGCAGCTCTCTGCATCGTTCATTAAGTTACATCTGTTTCATCAGCACGTAGAAGCCGGCCAGTCAAACTGCCTGTTGCCTCATCGAGACACAGAGACAGACCAATCCCGTTTCAGACTCACTCACCAGCATGTGGATGTGATGCATTAAGTCGAGGCAGAGCAGGGCCAGCTCCATAATGAAGTCAGTGTAGTAGACATAGGTGCCTTTGTTCTCCCAGGTACCCTCATGATTCAGATCCCAGAGGTGGATGGAGTATCTAAACAAACATTAAAAAGCTCAGCTAGAGTTTCAACTTTGCATTACTGTGTTTCACACTCTTCTATAAGCAACAATAGGACGCTCTGAATGCCTGCTTCTTCACCAAAGGACCCACTGAATACATTTCACTGACACAAGACTGATGCCCCCAGAGAACTGGCCGGGGCTCAAGCGCTTCAGTATCAAAGGTTTGAAAGAAAGAAAGAAAGAAAGAAAGAAAGAAAGAAAGAAAGAAGGAAAACATTTCCTAGAAATCGATTCTACTCCTATCCTGATCAAACGATGCTGATTCTGTAACTGTGAGGGATTCTTCAGGGTTCTGACTGCCTGGTCTGGGTATGTTTGTGAGGGGCTGGATAGGCTGTTTGTTTGCACTGCTGCTCTGCTGGGGGACGGATGCCTCTCCCTGCTCTACATACCCAGAAATCCAACATGGCAAAGCAGATCTCTGGTTACCCAGAGTGCGCGTGCGCTGACGTAACAGTACGGTTTAATACTGAACACAACACACAACCCCTGGACACTCACCTTATTATAACATGTCCTGTGCGCACTGTGACCAGCAAACACTGGATAAAAATAAAGAAGCCAAAGAACATGTTAATAATTCTTCTTTCTTTCTTTCTTTTTTTTTTTTTTGAGAATAGCTCTACTAATAATATTCATGCCACATGTATTTTTTGTGTAAGTTTTACACTGCACATAAAAAACAGAGCTTTATAATATATATCATTATCTAATAAACTGACTATACACAGAATTACTTCGCTTGACATATGTAAATGACACATGACTCGAGTGTGAGTGTGTACTGGAGGTCAGGACCGTCGTACCTCAGCGGCCATGAAGGCTACGGTGTGCATGCCGTGGACGTGACCCACCAGGCCACACAGCACAGCCAGAGAGGAGCAGCAAAGCAGCATGGCCACCAGCAGGGCCAGCACCCGAATGTGACTGCCCATGGGAGTGGTGGGAGAAAAGGAGAGCTGGGGAGGTAAACACACACACACACACGCACGCACACACAAACACACACACACACACACACACACACACACACACACGCACACGCACACACACGCACACACGCGCACACGCACGCACGCACGCACACACGCACGCACGCGCACACACACACACACACACACACACACACACACACACACACACACACACACACACACAGGAGTTCCGTCACTCAACGCATACACTCATCAACTGCACTGTGTAAACCTGTAACTTGCAGATAAACCAGTGTCAGCAATGTTTAGCGCACTGTTTTCAAACAGTCAATGGGGATGACATCAAAAAGGCTTGTCCCCTGTTACAGCTGGCAGCAGAAGTAATCTCACTTAAAGTCATAAATGGGCTGAAATGCCTTACAGAAAAAAAAAAAATCATAATGCAGCAATTCACAGACAGGCCATTTAACGCAGCAAATGTGCTGCTACTTAACAGCACGGATGGATAATGATAAATAACTAACCAATTATAGAATAATTTACTATTTAGTGTTTTAACAGTTCTATTTGCAAGATATGTTATAGATCATAGCACCCCACAAGCATCATTCAGGGTCACTTGACAAAGGGTAACGGTCAACTCTTCACTACTCTGCCACAGTTTACAAAGGCATTCAATCCACCAGTGAGTGAGTTAATCATTCATTCCCTAGCTCTACTCACATATTCAAAGCGGTCTTTGCAGAGCTGAACCATGAGGTGGAGGAAGATGAGCATTGCAAACCAGAGACACCACAACACAACTTCCTCTACCGTCTGCACGTTCAGAACCCCGAAGATGAAGATGAACTTATAGAAGATGAAGTTCCAGAACTTGTCTTTCAAATGCTGCGAGAGGAACGAGAGAGCAGAAGACACGCGTTAGCCGAACTCTTTTGTGCATTTCGACCCGTTGTTCAATTGAAAAGAGGGGTTGACGTGTAAGGGTAGGTAGCAACAGCAATTACAAGATTCAATCAGCATCTCACAAACTGCTTATGATTACAATGCATTTCAAGTCAAAAATCTATAGATTGGTACTTTTCCTTTTCAGTTTCCCTAGAAATCAAGTTTTTGTTGTTTTTTTTTGTTTGTTTTTTACTCTGATGACTACTTTTTCCCATCGCAGCAGAATTTTCTTTCAGTCCTGACCTGTTTCTCACTAACACGCAGTGGTCCAAACACAATGCACTGGATGACTTTAGCAATCAACATCAGGACGCAGCAAGCTGTGTTCACCATCACCTGAGTACGGCAGGACAGTACACACAATGATCACAACAATGCATGACACCACACAGAGGGTACAATTCAAAGATGTAATGCATCTGACTTCAACAGGCAGGATAAGTAATGTCATTTTAGAAAGCAGGGGTATTAAACTGAGGGAGTATAATCAGTCATTGTCATAACTGTTTGGAGCAAGTGTTAAGCAAATGACTTAAGAAAAACATTAATATTTAATTTAGTTACACAACCATAGATTCCAGGTTAAAGGGTGACTCAGTTACTTAAACACATGAGACCGACAAATGAAAACTCAACGACTATATATCATTAAGTGAATCTGCACACAGTGCTTGAACAGTTTTAGCAGCTAGAACCGTTTTAAAGAACATCACATACCCAGACAAACAGGCTGTCAGTGATAAGATACAACAGGATACTTGAGGCGACATTCCCAATGCTGTCCGGTTGTTCTTCCTTAACGGGATCGTTGAGATTGGACGGAGAGTCCTCTGTGACTGAACTTTGGAAACTGGGCTCAGTCACTGTGTTGTAGGCACTCAAGATTGTGCCCACCAAAAGAACAGCACTGAGCGCTGTGTACGTTTGCAAGCTGGGCCATGGAAACCTCTCCAAAAAGAGCAAGGGCATAGCTACTTCGGCGAGAGGACCTGATCTTCGATGAATGGACTAAGAGATTGCCTTCCCCCGTGTATAGATGTTTTTTTATCAGGCTACAGGAGTTAATTACATACAACCTATTGATAGCCCCTCTTAGATGAACAGGACACCCAGATTAGGGTCAGGGGAGAGCCTGACAAGTCAACAAGACGAGATGACAACTTGTATCATTAAGACAACCTGATATGTATTACAAAGCTTAATGCATGGCCTAAAACACTCCAGTAAAATTCGGTGTTTTAAACCTTAACCGTGACAGTAATCACTCGACAAAAAAATTCCTCAAAAAAACTTAATTACCAATGTTCAATAAAATGTAAGCTCGGTGAACCTTCACCCGCAGTGTTGCATAATCTTTTCCAATTTCTCAGAACCACGATTAATAATACAGCGAACGCTAATCGTGTTAACGTTAATACTTATCAAATTAAGTGACCAAGTCAAATGAACTGTTCTGACAACTAGCTGTAGTTTCCAATACATGTAACTGTGAACAGGCTGCTTTAACGTTAGCTAACTCGCTAGGCTAATGCAAATGAACGGATTATACATAAAGCTGACAAAGCACCAAAATGACTACTTATTTAATTTAACAACGAAACTGTTGCCCCATATCGGACGATCAATTGATATTGTGAAATCCGCCCTCCTTAAAAATCGGTTTGAAGGCTTTATATGATGTTCGTTTTGTTTTTCCCAGTTGTTTCTCGGAGTTTCTATCGTCGCTTTCACCTTTTCCGGTTAATAATGACGCAGATCGTCTTTTTCCGGTGATTACATCAGTAGGCGGGAGCACTGTACTTTCATTTATGTTTTGTTTGTTTTGTTATTCAATATTATTTTTTCTTTTTAGTGCATGCTCACATTTATTTTGAATTCTTGCATCAATTAAATACAAAAATAACGTTAAACAGTTTAGGCAGGCGTCTTTCATATGGAGGAATCAACGGTCTGTGCTGCTTGTACACGTCACAACGTTTCCCTTTGAAGTACTGCGTGTCTACGTGTGTCTGTACCTGTATTTAACACAATTCAAAGATTGTGTATACACCTGTCGAAAGATGTCTCCACTAGAGAACAGAACAATTTTGCCTCCAAGATAATAAGAACGAGTAGTATATTTAAGAACTGCTTACAAAGAGACTGATCAATTCTAGGCAGGACTCTTCCCTCCAAAGCAGGAGGACTGCCAAGTTGTGTTTTCCCCGCGGTCTCGCTATTTGTCTGTGACAGATCCTACGATGCCTGCCTTTTCTGAATTCATCTGGAAGAAAAAGTAAAAAAAAAAAAAAAGTCGGTAAAAAAAGACCATTTTATTGGAATGCCCTTATAGGGGCGGTGTATTGGAAAAGAGCGTTGCATTTTAAAATAATACAGACAATATATCCTTGTATTTCAGTTGTGAACACCTTTCGTGACAGATCTCATATATGTGTATTCTGTGGAATGGAAAAGGAAAGTCTGCTGCATTTCTTTTCTGAATGTCAACTTGTTTGGTTTTCTTTAGAAAGACCTCAGTACTCAGTACAAATTCTAATTTGTAATTTGTTACATCGTTAGTGTGGATCATGCTTGTTAACATCTGGTCTTTTTATTATTATTATTATGCATGTTAAATGTAAACTTTATACACAGGAACACATTCCTTAAATCTCTCCCTACATTTGAAACATTGTCAGTAAACTTTGAGTTTATGTTGAAAGCTCTACAACGAGTTAAAAACAATAAGAACAACCGATTTACGGAAAATTAGGAGCTTACCTTGTGTACTTCCTATGGAATGTTTATTTACCTTCTTTTTTTGTTTTAAATATTGTGCATCTCGTTTGTTAATGCAATGACTTTATATTATTTATTTGATAAAGAGGATTTTTGAAGTGAAAAAGACATGTGTCCTTTCAAATTCACACACATCAAAAAATTCTGTCCCAGGTACTTTTAAACTTTTTAAGTGATCAATGTAATTTTTACCCTTTTCTTCTCCTCCAAAGTAGAAACATTACAGAAATCAGAAAGAGAAGTATTAACATGATATGATTGAGAAACCGGCAGAAAATATACAAAAAAGATAAAGTATATAAACTTTTTACTTCAAAGCTTCCCTCATCATCAAACAGATACCAGCGCAGAGCAAATTGTCCCATTATATCCTATCTAAGTACATCTTCATAAATAGGAATAACATTTCCATCATTGTTTCCAAAAAAAAAAAAAGAAAAAGCTCATAACACAATTAAATATAAAATCAACTGCAGCCCATTTTGATGTGCTGCAATCATCAGCGAAAAAGTGGACACAGCAAAAACAGCTTGTTCATAAGAAACCAGGAGATCAAAAATATATAAAAATACAATTAAAAAAAAAAAAAAACATCACCTGTCCCAAAAGTCCATATGTTTGACACATATCTTCTTTTGCACAGTGGTCAAAAGAGCATTCACAGTTATCAGTCATATTATCATTATTGTTGTTGTTGTTGTTGTTAATATTTCTGAGAACAACATTTGACCCAATTTTCATCAGTGAGCGTCACATTTTATGACATGTTAATCAAAGTCACTTGTGTCATAACTGAAGACACTAGCTGTTTAACAGATCATGAACGGTACCTAATTCCAGTTCACAAACTTCTAAACGTCTTCAAACTCGGTTCCTCAGACAGAATCAGTCTCTCAGACAGCTCTCTCTCTCTCTACGAGTGGGGCTGCACAGATACGATTTCAACTCTGGAGGGAGCGTCTTCTGTGTGTTTGCCCCTATGTGCTGGTGACGGTTTGAGTGTCAAAGTCCTGCCTTGTTACTGTGCATCGCTGGCAGACCGTGCCCTGGGCAAGGCCAGACCTAAGGCTTGCTCTGACCCTCCGCTGAATCATGAGGATCTGGGCTCTGGAACAAGTCTCTGACGATAATCTCACTCACTGCAAAGAGATTACAACAAACAGATTCACGGTGAGCCACAGTACATTTCACGGTACACTCCTTTCTCAGACTAAACTTATCTCACAACAAACATTAATGAAGACATTTTTTTTTTCATATTTTATTGCTGCATACAATACTGAAACTTCAACCATATACTACAGTGAACTCTTTTTTTTTTAGTTGTGAACTTTCTAAGCAACTACCAGATTCAGCAGTTTTTCAAAATAAATGCACAAGTGTTATTCCAAATAATGCAATAAATAATTCAAGCGTGATGTTGTTTAAACATTTTTTTAGCCAACTGAGGGCAGTGTTGTGCAAGCGTTGTTCCTGTAGGTAATCTTAAAACTTGAGGCAGCCATAAGTCGAGACAGGAATCGTCTTACATTTAGCACCCTGTGTGCGTGCGTGTGTGCGCGTTTGTGTGGGTGTGTGTGTGTGTATGTGTTAGTGTGTGTGTGTGTGTGTATGTATCTGTGTGTGGGAGTGGGGGGGCGGGGGGGTGCGGGGGTGAAACCACAAATATCCGACAGAGGGTTTCTTTCGCTCAGCTTTAATCTTTAGCTGAGGTTGAGATGTGAGCACACATTTCAGTTCCTTTTAGGGGATCTTAATCACAAACAAACAGCTATTTTAGCCTGCGTAAATACTGTCTCTTTACACAGCAGTTTAGTAACAACATCACATGAAACATGCCAACAAAACGGGTGGGCCATAGTATGCACAGGGCTCTATTAATACCTCTGCCCAGAAAAGGTCTGTTAGAAAAGGTCTGTACCGAGCAGTGTGAGCGCAGATGAAAGAAAGCACACACTCAAGAAAGAGTGGGTGTGTATGCGTGCACACAAACACACAGACACACACACACACATCCTGGCAATGAAGGAGCCATGATGAGGACCAACAGTTCTCACTCAACAGGAGCTGTTTCCCACTTCACTGCACCTGTCCCCTCTAACACAACAAACCAGCACTGAGACGTGGTGGCACAAAGCCAGACACACACACACACACACACACGTACACACACACACACACACGCACAAACAGTTATACACACATCCACACACAAAGGCTCACACATAGACTCTGTTATATCTCTGTTGTGTTGCATGCTAAAGACCAGACGTTGCATCAGCATAGCACAAAAATATGAACTATATATATCAAACATGAAAAATTCCTGTCAAAATAAAAGAAAAAAACACAGACAAAGCACAAAAATGAATCATTCTGCAATTTGAAGTATCAGAAAAATAGTGCCACCAAGAATAAAATCTAACTGTCTGATGTTCATATTTCTAACATTGTGTATTCATACATTTGTAAGAGAATGTTTTTCGAAAAAAGGTGTGAGCTTGCTCCGTGCACAGTCAAAGGAACCTCTGTCTACAAGCGTATTTAGATCAAGGTCAAGTTCAGCAGAGAGGATTTCCCTTTGCTACAAGCATGTCACTCAAAGCTGACACAGAGGGGCGTGAGCGACTGCTGTAAAGCATATAGGTCTGTTATTGCCCAGTCTGACCAACTGTGCAGGAGTAACGACTGGAGATTAGCCACCGCGGTATATTTAGGCCTCTCGGTGACTATACGCAAGTCTACATAGTGTAGCCATATCAGCTTTCCCAGAACGCAGCAGGATTGGAGACTATAATTAGGCCCAAACCAAACAGGTCCTCTAAAAACCCAGGGTAGCAGCTGCTATTCTCTGCTGGAGTGTAAACAAACATTGCTGCTAACATATGGACGAAATCTAGTCTTTTCTAGGCGTGCTTAGGTGTCAACGGAGCACGCACGTCGACTGGTGATTCATTAAGTCGTTTGGTTTACTAACTGTGACGACGTTTAATGATGCTCATGTGACTGTACGCTTTTTTTTGTTGTTGTTGTTGTTGTTGTTGTTTTGTTTTGTTTTGATCCCTGAATACATACAGTGGGGCACATCTGTGACTGACAAAAATAGTTCTTTATCTAGAATCACAAACAACTCACACTGGACAAAAATAAAAAAAGGGAAAAAAAGCCAATTTGTTATAATTGTTGCAAGAAAATAACATCGAAAAAAAACAAAACAAAAAACGTTCACTGTATTCAGAGTTAAAATAAATCTTCTCATTTCTCATATGACCCAAATTATAAATGCCACCACAAATTCAAATTTCCTTTTAATTACTATATCCAAAATCCTAATTTCAAACCCCACAAAAATGCATTAAGAAACTTTTCTTTTTTTCCTTTTTGCTGTTGAGCTGTTACCATCCTTTAACAGTATACTGTCTTACCATCATCCAGAGTGATGTCCTGGAGACCAATAGACTGGAAGGCTAGTTCCTTGTCTTCATCAGGCTCTTGCTTAATGTCTAACTTTTTTGCCTCCAGAGACTGATCCAACGAAGTCTCCGGGGACAGGGATGCTATGCTGGTACCGGCAGCCTGCACCGGGGGGGATCTAGTGAGCTGAAGGTCCACAAGGCCCCCACCGGCAGGAGAGGAGGCGGAAGGCGACTCCCTTGCGGGAGACTGGTGGGAAAGAGGTGGCACTTGAGCAGAAGAGGAAGGCTGAGGGAACTTTCCGGGGTCGACCGGGAGAAAAGGCGCGGCGGTGGAGGGTTTGTGGCGTGTGCCGTGGAGATCCTGGTGGCTCTGAAGCTGGTGCTCAGACCCTGAACCCGGAGGCACCTGAAAGTCCCGAGAGTGCTTGTGAACAGATTCACGGTTTATCTGTAGGCCACCGGAAGAGGAAGAGAAGGAACCGGAGAGAACTACAGGAGAACCATTGTAGCTCACGTCAGGTCTGGAAACAGCTTCCCCAGACGGGAAAGACATGGATTTGGGATTTTGTAGAGAGGCACTGTTCACAGGAAGACTGGGACCTCCGTTATGGTGAGATTTTGGCTGAGAATCCAGGTATGAGGGCTTGATACTCTCCACAGCCCTGGGGTTGAGTGTGTGATAGAGAGCAGGACCGGCATTGAAGTCTCTGCCAGGAAGAACAGGTTGGTTGAGAGGAGAAGAGCTCACAGGAGAGTAACTGAGCTGGGCTGAAGACGCCCCAAAGCCTGGACCTCCATCAAACAGCCACTGCTCCAGAGGAAGATTTTGGTCAGACAGAGACTGGAACTCAGCTGCATAGTGACCATGGAGTGAGTGAGTGGACTGGGAGTCTAAAGGATCTCTAGAAGTCAGGTCCTTTTCCTGGCCAAACTCCTGCTTTATTTGCACTACAAAGAAGGAAAGTAAGGCAAGGTAAAAAAAAACAATATATATATTGCACCAAAAGACTTCTCAGTTTCTGAAATGAAATGGCTCCAAAAATAAAATAAACTTGAAATTGGACACCTAAATCGGACAGTTCATTACTACACACGCTCCCTACACTAAACTCCCAATATTCACCAATATTATGTATTAGTGTTCAAGACTCTTTGAAGTCCTTAGGAAATGTCCTACGCCAATGAGACTGGCTTTCTTTAAGGACATGTGCTCTATTATGTGAGTGCAGCAGGTTGAAGCTTCACACCTGACAGGTAAGTGAATCGCTGAGCTGGACTCCGTTTCCTTTTGCCGTTACTCACGTAAAAATACACCTGCGCTGGAGCGGTGATGACTCTCTTGTGATACGGAGGGATTTTCACCACAATGCTCATCTACAAACAGGGAACAAACGTTTCATCAATCTCCATGTCACAAAATGTTAAAAACTGCTGAACTGCCCTTTAAAAAAAAAAAAAAATCACTTTATTTTCACGGTTTGTTGAATGATATTTACAACTTCAGTTAACCACCGAATCATTTTCAGAGCGTGCGAAAAAGACCATCTTCTCCTTACATCTTTACACTTTTCATGAACAGGTTTGGCATCAATTTCCCACTGGGTTCTGCCATCTGTAAAAATAAATAAATAAATAAATAAATAAATAAATAAATAAATAAATAAACATCTAGACATCAAATTAGTTTAGATGATTGATAACCACCCCAGAACTCTGGGTCTATATCTGGAGGCACGAAAAACGTTTGAGTGAATAACAGCAGAGCCGTAGATGGGGTAGACTTGGAGTGCTGTTAAGACAGTATAATTCATCCTGATTCATTTCAGTCAAACAGTACAGTGGGTGCCTCTTACCAGGGCTCTTCTCCAGGAAGATGACCTTTGACTCCGAGTTAATGTTCGGGCCAGTTATAAGCATCTCCTCTCCTCCGTTCACAGTGCTGCTGACCGGGCTGAACTTCTGAATCTGAGGCAGCTCCAGGGCTGAACGCTGGGCTAGAGATTACAGAACGCGTGGACGGCAGGAAACAGGACAGAGGGATTGGACAGATTAGCGTCGATTCATGTCGGCCCATTCACTTCCTTCTCTTTCTTTTTGTTACACAAGCCCGAAACAAAAACACACTCACACTCACAATTACAATCACAAATACAAGCAAGCATTCACGCGATGTTGTCTATTCTGTATACAAACTTTTTAAACTTTATTTGTGCATCTTTTTTTTTATGTTACTTTCATCTTTCCTTCCTTGTTTGTTTCTTGTGCTTTTCTTTTTGGTTCTCTTGGTTGGGAATTCACTCACAGCATTCTATAGGGACAGAGGCAGTCTGAAGAGACAGCACGTTCCCATTGGCTTGAGGAATGTGCACACGGAAAACTATTCGCACTCGCGTGTTCTTCCGCCCGATGTCCGTTTCACCTTTCCGGAGCTCTATGTCGGAGTTCCGCAGTTTCAGGATTCCTGCACAGTCAATACTACGAGAGACGAACGTGAAAAAAAAAACAAACAAACAAACAGATGCATTCAACTTTGTGGCTCAATGCTCTTACTAGTTCTTTTGTCATTCAGCTGTAAGGAAAGCATGCAAGTACTGCATGAAAACCATGTTGAAAAGGTGCATATAGAGGAGATTCTGTTCCATTTCTTTATTTTAAGTCTTGGTTGGTGAAGAAACAAGATGCCATATGAGCAAACACCCAATTTCTATTCAGCTTTTATATCTTAAACCAGGCAAAGTCATAAAATTGGCATGTCTTCCATTCTGAAATCCAATGCACTTGATTTACTGAAAAGACAAAGAAAAAAATCTTAAAAGGCAGGCATTTATGTCCACTGGCCCATAAGTCATTGGAGCAAAAAAGTTCTATTTCTGATCCTCGCAGTTCGGTTTGGAACATAAATCAGAGAAGACTATGGCAAGCACCTGGCTGACATGTTGTTTTCGGGAAGCAGAGGAATTTCTAGAACTTTGGTGCTGGCGATTATCATCTCCTGACTGGCAGTGGTGACTGTTTTTCCCGTGATCCTGTGCACCTGGTAGAAGGCATGCGGTCTCACGTGGCGTTCGTCCGCAGTTCCGATGAATAGCTGCAGGTTAACGGGCTTCTCATTGTATCCAATGAGCTAACAAACACACACGTAAAGAAAAACAAGGGTAAGTATTTACACTTGTTTTGTGTTTCTGCAGAGGGACAAACCAAATCTTTGTTGGCATTAACTGTTTGTCAGTTTTGCTTGCCCTATATGTGCTGAAGGGAGGGAGGGCTGTCTCTCTGAGTCAACATATCCTCTCTCTTATCTTGTATCTCACACTTAGTATACTTCACATCCGCTGAACAACTCAAACTGGATCAAGTGCAGAACTTCAACTAATTACTTTATCAACCAACCTTAAATGTCATCTAGCGCAAGCATCATACTCCTTCCATAGTCAATGCTAGCCAATAACACTGATAATTTAATTTATGAACATTTGTTGGCGACATTACGAGAACCAAGGTATGTATGAGAGTGTGCTCTCTGATAATCATCCATCCAGTGAAAAGTCAGCTGATCTATGGTCACTGTAACCTTTTCCCATTTGATACCAGTCTTTTAAGAGTAAGGGGTGCTTATTCACAAAGCTGCTAAATCAGTTTCCAAACAAAAATAAACGGTTGGGTTCTATTACATGTGTGAGCTTATCTCAGTGTACATCTGCTTGGCTGGCTAACTGCTACACTGTGGGTAAGCATGGTTTCCCTGCCGCATCGATGGTAACCAGAGTAAACAAACTGCTCCACAAGCACAGCCTTCACTATTCATGGTAATGTTTTAAAAATACTTAGTTCTGAGCTGATGAGAGTCAAGGGAGGACTAATGCAGCTCCTGCTAAACACAGGACACAACACTCTCTCAAAGCCAATCATTTCACTCCACGAGTGAACGTGCTTTCTCCTCTTTTCTTTTTCGTCTCTTCAGAGGAGAGCGAGGTGTTTTTCCGAATAATCCCCAACCGCCACTTGTTGCCCTGCCGTTTCCATGGAGCGTTCTTCAAAAATCTGGCATGAGGGTTTAGAGCCTCAAGGTCAGTTTTTCTCACAGTCATTTGTGTCCATATGTACATATAAACAGCGTAATTACCTTGTATAAGCTCTAACCCATACAAACAAATACACACCGTTAACAACAGGCCGTGCGGTAGGTTGTATTAGAGTAATAAGCTATAACGAGCAGCCCCAAGGGGGAATAGTTTTGGGACTATTCGACAAAAGGCCCGACTTTTCAGCAGGTGGCCAGTGCTTTTTACAATAAGCTCCATTTCTGTCTGCTGCGTTCACTTTCTGTGAGTGTACACACAAAGGGCTTAGAGCCCGTGGCAGTAATTGATGAATGGCGTATGAATAAGTCAGTACCGTTAAATTATATTAGCGTTAGTTTTGAATACCATATTCTCAGCTATTAGAGGCACCGAATGGAAAATGAGAAGGGGGGGTGGGGGGGTGGTGTTTCAGTGCATTTACAGTTTTTGTTATATTCGTCTTCTTACAGATTCCACTTTGCTTTGTAGCTGGAAAGTTCAAACAAACGGAAATTCAGAGGGAAATTTCCCTCTCGACTGCGATAGCAAATGAACGTACTGCCCAAGATAATTCTGCCAAATTGCACAACAATGTGTGGTTAAATATAGAAAGAGTATTTGAATTTTATATTTACATAACTGACCCGACAATGATAAAACACATCCACATCCAACGCAACCCTCTCCTGACTTGCTTTTTTTTTTTCTTTTTTTTTTTCCTTTTCATCATCGTCCGCATCATGAAACTATCTCACACGAACGCGAAATAGGACTGATCAATGTTAATGAAAAGACCTTCAAGGATTTTCGAAGAAAACCTTACTTTGTGAGTGCAATTTAAAAGCGGTTTACTTTCATAAAAGCACAGTGAACAAACTGGTGTTTCTATAACCTTCCCTGAGTTTTACCCTTCCCTGTGTTAGTTCACCCTTTAGTACTGTTTATTCTGCTACTCTAATGTATGCAGAATCATTATTGTCATTAGTAATTCTTTATACACATCCTGAGTGAAGTACTTTGAATGCTAGATATGCTAAGTACCAGCGTGCACAGTATATGTCAGGCAGTATGGTTGGAATGGTCCTATTTACATAATATTACCGGTCATGTTTATAGGTAAATAATAAAATCAACTTCTGGACGGTTTGAGGCCTGTTCATACCATAGATAAAACAAGCTAGTGTAACAATATCATTTCAGAGGATTTTTTTTTTTTTTTAGCACTCTTGAAACTCTAAATGTTCAGTGCAAAAAAAACAAAACAAAAAACTTGCAGCCAGTTGCCACTGTCCACAGGGCAAGTGATAAGTGACGGAAGTTGTAAAAATTTTCATTGCTATCCAGTTGCCATTGTAATAATAATTAATATACCATCAACTCTCAAAAGTCTGCTGGACCTATGAAAATACGCACGATCATAGGTTTTCATTTCTACGTCATTTACTCTCATTTATTTTGTCAGGGAGTTCCTTTACCATTAGTTGTATCAAAGAAATGGCTATTATTTTGAGTTAACATTTTACTTTTCGTGTGTATAAACTTTGTTTAAGAGTAATTGATATTTTTTTTTACCGTGATGTTCTCGCCAACAAACTGTGCAACTGTGATACAGTGACCAAAAAAAAAAAAAAGGTCCACTACATTTGGGCTATGTGTTCTGGTGTAAATTAGAAATAAGCATTTTGACCTAAGTATTTGCATGTACTCATATAAATACCACATTGTGACTCTATCATACAGAAAATCTGGTAGAAATGACAGTTTGTTGTGTGTGTGCATAGATAGATAGATAGATATTTTACGTGTGTGTGTGTGTGTGTTTGTGTGTGTTACCTTCACCATGGGGTGTCCCCCAGAGGGAGACTTGATGGCCCCTCTGCTTCCCTCTGTCTCATAATGAGCTCTGTGATGAGGTTTGGGTTGAACCTCGATGTGTAATTCACACTGGCCAAACTGACTGGGCAACAAACAGTCCAACGACGGCAGAGCAGACGCCCTGAGAAAACGACAACAGAGACGTCTTAAGACCCGATGACTCACATGACCCAGGAGCAGAGGAGCATCTCAGAGCAATGGGTATAACAGATTAAAAAAAAAAAGAATATATTTATTTATTTATTTATTTATTTAGAGAGAGAGAGAGAGAGAGAGAGAGAGGGCATCACATTTTGACATTGGTAAAACAACTGTAGTTTGGAAGACAAATTGTTTGGGTGAAAGGCACAGCGTGGGAAGTTGGCATGTTCAGAAAATGAATGTTCAAAAAAACTTTCCTAACAGCAATGGCGTTATCACTCACGAGTCTCTCTCACTGTCACTGTAGCGTGACCACCCACGTGCAAAAAATGTATGGCTACGACTGTCAGAATGACCATGTTTACAGTCACACTATTAATGGCGGTTGCACCCTCACTTAAGTGTAAACTAAATCTAGACACATCAGTCAAAGCATGGTTTCAGCAGCGATAAATAAATAAACACCCATTTGCAAGTCGGTACTTTCCCTCAAAAAGTACGTTTACAGAAATAAAATTACTGATCATAAAGAGCTGTCAACACAGCTCTCCGTTAAACACTTAGTACATTTTTATAAACACCAGAGAGGAGCAGATAGTGGGAGAAGTACAGTACCTGTATATAGGGTTGTGCACTTGTTTAGGTTTAGTCCATGAGAAATGGGTCGGTACTGACAAGAAGTGCTCAACTACATCCTCTTTCTTGATGCCGGCCAAGGAGCCCTCCAGAGCCGTGTCTAATGGGGCAGCTGCAGACCCGACACCGTGGTCCTCCTGAGCGAGATCTGCTTGTCCAGGTAAGAGCGGTGTAAAATTCTGGTTCTGATAGGGCTGATACGTCCTTCGGGTTTTCACCGGGACGTCCGTCTCCGAGGCACAGGGCTGGAAGGGGGCGAATATGGAGGTTGGGTTTGACATCCACGATTCTTCCGTGAAGCTTCCCTGGGGGGAATGGGTGGGGGTCGGAACGGGAGAGAGGTGAGGCGAGGACGACCCCAGCATGACCTCGGCACTGGAATGCCGCCTTTTGCCGCACGGCGACGTGGGTCGAGAGGAAGGCCTCGAGGAAGAAGAGTGCGTGCGCGGGTTCAGCCAGGTTTCCTCGGTAACGCTGGTACGAGGCGACTGATAAGGCGACTGGTGGGGCGAAAGCGATTGTGCAAAAAGAGCATGTTGTTGCTGCTGCTGCTGCTGCTGTTGGAAACGGTACCATGGATCTTCTCCGTACGTGGCCTGCTGGGCGTAGCTTGGGGAGCCGAAGGGTGAGACGATCGGGGAGACCTGCGGGGACGCCTGGGGAGAGGCGAGAGGGGACGGCAAAGGCGACCCAAGCGGAGACACGTACGGCGACACCAGCCTGACCCGGGCGGCCGCTTCGTTCAGCTCCGCCTCCACGTCGTCGTAAACGTGCGAGAAAGACTCGCAGGACGAGGCGTCGGAGAACCAGCTCCGAGAGGACAAGCTGCTGCAGGGGCTACAGGGGCTGAGGGAGGAGGTATCCCTGTAAGGTGCCTCCAGTGACAGGTACAGCTGGTCCTTAGCCAGTGCAGATCCTCCGTTTCCCTCTGCACCCGCCGGGCAAGCCTCCTGTTGGTGGACACCCAGGTCCTGGTGACAGTTGGCAGGGCTGGAGGTAATTTGGATGCTGGGGCAGTCAAACACCCTGCTGGGAGACTCCATGGGATTCTGTACGGAGCCAGAGGCACCATATCCAGTGTGGTAGAGACCAAGGGACTGTGGATGTGTGAGAGACGGCTGGAGGCCTGACTGCTGCAGATCAACAGGGTGAAAGGATAACGCCTGCATCTGACCAATGCCAAAAGGGTAGTAGGGAGAGCAGTCATCTGGTCTGATGTCTATAGGGGAAGACAACAAGGTGTGAGATTTAAATGCAGACAAAGCATTTAGCGGTCTACGATTTCTTCTTCAACACACTGAGAGCAGGAGACTTTATCAACAACACTTGATCTTAAGTAACAAGCCAAAGACTAATGATGTCTTCAGACTTGTACGACAGGTTTAGGCAGGTATGAGACAGCAAACAAAGGTAAATGAGCATGTTTCTTCATTAAGACCCAGCAGATTAAAACAAGTTCAAAGAACTGTCTTGTCAGAAATATGGATACTGACTGAGCTGTGATCTTCAATCGAGTCAATCTTTTATGAAGCTAATTCAGACAAGTGAGCAAGCAAGCAGCTGTTAACACTGCAACAGTACCTTACTATAAATACCAGTTTACACACACACTCACACATACACAGAATGATCGCCCTACACAGGATGCTTACGGGGTGAAAAAACGGACAGCAGTTCTACAATAAAGATACTATAGTATACCACTACACTCTACAACTAATGTGCGAGTTCCCCTTCCTGTTTACGGTGGTAATGAAACCTATGCGTAGGCATAACCTTCAAAAGAGTAGACTAAATACACTACATTCAGTTGTCAGTTCTAAGAATTTTGACAGGTGGGACCGCGTTACTGATCAATGACTATCAGTAAGCATGGAAAAGTAATGATAACTAACCAAAAATAGAAACAACGTTACCCCAAATTACGTTACATAAAGTTGAACAAGTTGCTTCCCTCAAACAACGCGTGCTTTTTAATTTAAACGTTGAAGTTCATATCGATGAAAAAGAACGTCGTTGCACTTTCGATATACGAGAATGTACCATAACTGTACAACCAATAAAATAGAAACATTTATTTGAGACGGCGATACTGCTTTTACGTCAATACGTAAAATCGAATAGTTATTCGAGATAAACATACAGTTATGAATATAAAACTGCATGACAATCCCACTTACCTGCATGGCCTAAGGGTTGGTGTTGACTTTCTTCTGCAAATGAAAGTCCGAAATCAAGTTCCTCACTGTTGCCTTGGTTTGTATTATTCATTGCATTTGAGATGTAGAAGTCTCTTCTCTTGGAAAATCTTCGCTCACAACATTCAGGTAGCTTTCACAGCGAACTGTGTACTAAATGGTATCTTACGCTACACTAAGGACATGATGCCAGCTTGCAAACCCGGAACAGCGACAGTCCAAAGTGCCTATTTTCAAATAGTTCACAAATGCTATAAAGCTCCCGATTTGGCCGCCGCGTTCCTGACCTTGTTGCTGTTCATATATCTATCGAAGTGAAATCGCATTTTGGTATCGCAGCGGAGAAATACAGTTTCATTTGAGCTTGTCTGAGAGGCAAAACTTTCAGAATTATTGGACTGTGTAGAGAGCGCGACTCCAGGCGTGACGTCACTAAATTTGATAGTCATGTAGAGTAGTTCTTATTTGAGGGTGCGCGCCAGGCACAGACATTGCGCTACTAGGAAATTAGATATTATTCAATAAATAAATAAATAACTTGCGAATTCATATAATCATTTCGGTCATATTTGTAAATGTTTCTTTAAGCCCCAGATTCAAAGCAGAGCAAAGCTTAAAAACGAACAGAAAACCATACAGGTTAATTGTTAATTTATTCCACACACACACACACACACACACACACATATATATGTATGTATGTATGTATGTATGTATATATATATATATATATATATATAAATAAAATAAACAAATGAATAGACCACACACAAAATAAGGGGTTAAATAAAACCAAATATTTTTATTGAAATAGTTAAAAACACTATCCATGGTGACCTTTTGCCTCATGCATAACAAAAAGGCATTGTCTCATCTCTTATCTTAAGTCTCATCTAAGATCCTCTGCCCAGATAAGTGTGTGCATTTTCATCGACACACAACGAACAAAAATCTTCCAGTTTTACACGTCTGGTGTTATTCTGTGCTAAGTCCCTCAAACAGCAAGGTGTGTGCTGCCCCCCTCTGTCATGTAGTTTTACCCACTGAAGGGTACAGCCCTAAAAAACCTTCAGTAAAGCCACTCCAGCTGATCCTGTTCACCTGCACTTTCCCCCCGGACCAGCAGAGCAGTTCACACGAGAACAGAACGTCAACCAATACAGCGGGGAAAACGTGTATGAGCAGGAGGACAAAGGCAGCGGAATCTAGAGGCAGAATCCTCCAGAACCACCTCACTATGAAGTCATGGTTTTACACGTCTGTAGAGGCAGGTTGTGTTCATATAGGATAATAATCTCATCAGCTGAAATGACTTGAGACTCACTCACTCTCACACACACACACACACACACACACACACACACACACACACACACACACAAAAAAATAAGGACTGTGCTCAGGGTTGTACAGCTGCAAGAACCCAAAGCTCCTGAAAGCTGTTGTGCCCCAACAAGAGTGTGTGTCTGAGTGTCATCCAAGGCCATATAAGAACAGTATATTAAAAGGGATTCATTTTTTTTTTTTTTTACAGATGAACTCTCACATCTCTCACACAGTCTGTGATCTGGATAAAATGAGGTCACAGAGTTCACGCCGTTTTGTCTTTTAAGCAAGTGAAACATCTCCAGACATCGGTCAGAAGTTCTCTCACGAAATGTTCAGAGGTAGGTGGTGATGAGCTCCTCTTGTTTTAAGGTGTGGTTTGTTCATGCGACCGCTCTGCGATCGTGTCAAGTTTATCAGTTTTTCTCTTCCTCTTTCTGTGAGGATTGGGTAATGTGTCGTTTCCTGTAGGCCGTCTCCGCTGCAGTGCAGTCCTCCCCAGTCTCTCCGTTTCTCTTCTCTTCTCGTTTTCTCTTGTTCACCAGTCCCGAATTCTTCTCTCCGATTTTCCCCTCGGGTACGCCCAACGTGCGGAGACACACGATGGCGGCGGCCTGCTCGGCAAACTTCTTCGATTTTTCCCTGAACAGACGATTGAAGATGATGGATTTGCCACATGATCCAACAGAGTGCCAAAGTTTAAACCATACTGTCTTATCCAAACTGTTCCATTCTGGTCTACTACTGAGTAGAGCATGAATCATATCTCCATGGTAACGTGTGTCTGTGTCTGTGACCATGTCTGGGCATGCTCATGAGATGTTTCACACTTACCACAGGGCAGACCGATACTTCTTCTCTGCTACAATGACAGTTGACTGGAAGGCTCTGTCTTGGGCACGCTGAACCTGTGAGGAAGAGGAGACACGAAATTCATACACGGCCTATTTGAGATCGAGCACGTCGGAGTGACGTGAATTTGTGACGCAAACTTTTGATCTGACAGGCTTCAGTTTTGCTACTGTTCAAATAAAATGGTATTTAACATTCTACGCTGACGTGCCGATAGTCTTTTGAGGTAGATATCCAAAGATCGGACAACCTAATGTCAGTGGGTGTAGCAATCTGTAAAAGAAACTTGCTGCTTTGACTAGACAGTAATAATGACGAACAACCATTCTTTTTAGGACACTGGACCCCTTTTTAATGAGGCTCGTTAAACCATATACATCGCAATTTACATGAACTTGAGTGAGACTACATTCTGTTACTGCTGTTTCTATGTTCCATCTAACCTCGCATTAACTCGAGGCATCATGGAAGAGAAGTCACTCTGTGTGTTACTTGTGGGGTTTTTTTTTTTTTTCATAGTCTATGTAAAACAGACAAACTGTCAACAAACACTGTATTCTAAATATAGAACAACAGCACTGTCAGAGATTTAGATTCGCCATGTTGTTGTATCGTTACTCCGTTAAATCAGCATTGTTCCTGCTTGTCGTTACAGATTCTCCGAATCTCCCGGTCTCATTTCCAGACTGTTCTGTGGTTTCTCTTGTTTCTCACGAGTGTCTCATAAACAGGCCATTCGAGTTTCTCATTAAGGCCTCTTTGATTCTCACCGTTTCATAAACAGGCTGCTCGAGTTTCTCCCTCCGGCTCCATTCTAGCAGGTACATCTTTGGCGTTATTTGTGGTGGGTACTCCCTCCTGAGTTACACACGCAAAAATACACACAGCCACACCAGACAGGCAGACAGACAGACAGACGAACAGACTGATCATAATGCTGGACCCTTTTTTACTTTACTTTAGTCGTTCTTACTCATTTTAAACTTGATGTTGATATTGAAAACAAAAAAAAAATTCTAGAGTCTGTTAGACTGTCTATTGGGAAAACTATTTAAAAAAAAAAATTAGCAAGGTAGAGGGAGTGAAACTGGAAAATGAAACTAGAGACATGCAAAGCTGGGGAGAGTACAGCATCCTTTTTGTAGTGAAGGGTAAAATGGCTACAAACCTCTCGAACCTAACAGCCATAGTGATAATATCGCCCTCTAGTGTTGGCTGATCTGAATGACAGTGGTTGGCCTGCAACGCAGCCCTTCTCTCCTCTAAAGCTGCTTGAGTCTTTTTGTAGTAGTCAGTCATCCCAAACACCTCACTGACATAAACAAATAACACACACACACACACACACACACACAAAACAAATCAGCTATTAAAAAACAGCACACCAGAAGGCCCCAAAACAAACACTCAGCAATGCCTCGGAGATCAGACTGACACAAAGAGCAGGGAAAGATTGAAAGTTAAAACTCCAGTCGGACACAGTTCCCTGTGTGGACGTCAGGAGCGCCATAGCGTTCCTCCAGACAGAGAGAGAACAGCTTGAGAACCAGAGCACACAGGGTTTCTGATCACTGAGTCAGAGGGTGTCCCTGTCAGGGCTGATCATTACCAGATCTCTTCATTGGTCTGGGCTGCATGGAGCTGTTTGCCCATAGGAGACTCCACCCTGTCCCTCAACATCTGACACAGGCAGTACTTAGTGTTAAAAATGTTGTTGTCGTAGCGAATGGCCTGCAGGCGGACAGAGAGAATGCACAGATCAGTGAAGCAGTTCTTTAACATCAGCAAAACTGGGGTGTGGTCACAGCACTCTCTACACTGGGGGCCACAGGGGAGAGAATGTGTGTATGTGTGTGTGTGCGTGTGTGTGTGGGTGTGTTTAGGTTCCCTCGTTTAACCTCAGCTCTACATAATCCATATGTTCCATAGTGACAGAGTGAGTGAAAGAGTGCTCAAAAGCGATGATTATTTTGGGGGGTTTTTTTTGGGTTGGTGCATGATAAAGAGAAGAGAGCCTTTCTCATCTCTGTATTTTTAGCCAGTTTCTGAATGTAATCAAAAAAAGCTGTAAAAATGAACCGTAAAGCGGTTGCCTCGTCTCTTTCAAATTTCTTAAGAATTTTAAAATGTGGGTAAAAACATTTATTGCCTTGTTAAGCCAAAGTGATGAATCTCCTGCTGAAGAGACACAGAGACTTGGACTAAAATGTGTCCAGAGCTTTCGCACTGTCACATTTGGTAATATCTAGATTTAAAAAAAAAAAACTATGATGTAAACAGTGAATTGGTTGTCTGAACTAATATGGATTTCAGTTTTACTCACATATTTGATGTACTCCTCTATAACCTCGTCCACAGACAGCGCCCCCTGGCTGCGAAACACAGAAGCGTTCCACATGGCTGCTCTTGCCAGCATGACTGAACTGGCTCCCGTGGCTTCTCGAAACACCTCAATGTCAGAATATGTCTTCACCCAGTCCTGAGAACCGCCACTACGAAAAGAGAGAGGGAGAGAATGAAAGAGGGAGAGAGAGAGAGAGAGAGAAAGTGACCCAGAGGAATTTTATGGGAGGGTATATCCAGAGGTTAAGAGGAGAGGAAAGGGTTTATGAGTAGCGAGAGATATATAGATCTCCTTTATGTTTTTTTTTTGTTTTTTTTCCTGGCAAGAGCTGCAGCTTTTTGCTCCAGTCCTACACACCAATACACTTGGTTCAGTTTAACAAGGCCCTCCTGTCAGGCCCCGGGTCCCAGTCAGGCCCCGGGTCCCAGTAGATTTAAGTGTGTGAGTAGAACAGGAACAAATAAGCGTTTGGGGTTGACTACACAAATGTCTCTGAATGACTGCGCTTCAGACAAACTTTATCCTAAGTGGGCAGAGGAAAGGGGGAGGTGAAAGAGAAAGAGAGAGAGAGAGAGAGAGAGAGAGAGAGAGAGCGAGCAAGAAAGCGAGAGAGAGAGAAAGAGAGAGAGAGAGCGAGCGAGAGAGAAAGCAAGAGAGAGAGAGAGAGAGCGCGAGCGAGAAAGTGAGAGAGAGAGAGAGAGAACACGCGGGTGGCGTGAGGTTGACACTCACTTTGCGATGACTGGGATGGACACAGTCTTGGCCACGGCTTGGATGTAATCACAGTGTACTGGATGTCTCGGCCTCTCCTCCTTCATTCTGACACAAAGACATAAACAGCACAACTTACTTCACAACATGAAAAACACAACTGATCATTATGCCTCTCCGATTCTCTCTCCCTCTCCCTCTCACACACACTCACACACTCTCACACAGAATGTGTTTGTACTCTATTGTGCAAATGTGATCGTTTGACTGTTAGATCTCTTTCCATGTTGTACTGTGGGTGTTTATACTTGGCATAGCCTGTCAAATCATTTGTGAATGAGTATACTGATAAACGCGTGTAAAGGCATGAAAAAGAGAAAGCCAAGATGACAATGCAGCACCTTCCATGAACCGCAACGGCTGCCACTCCCGTTTTTTCTATTCTCTTCACCAATTCTACTGTGTCCTCCACCTGAAAGAAGTCCATTCAATATTTCAAACGTAAGTCACATCTGATTGCGTAATTGCATTGTCTGTGAATACAGATGTATTAACATGTTTACTTACCGTGGGTAAGACTCTGATTTTGCAGGTCACAGGTTTGCAGATTCCTTTTACCAGAGTAGTCAGAATCTAGAGACAAAGGTGAACATCATCTTGACTTTAAACAACATATCACCATTCCTTAGACAAGGTTCAACACTAGTCCCATACTAAATTAGATTAAGATCTCTGTCTGTTAGGGTTTCATTTCTAGAATCTCATTTTAACAGTTTTAATCCTTAAAAACATTCTGATGCATGGCATTTCCGCTGGTATTAGTTAAATCGAGGGGTGGACACTATTTGCACTTTACCCACGTAACTCGTTTTTTGAGTGCTTATATTTCCACTAAAGTTCAGTTCTGTTCTATCACATTGAGAAAGTAACAACATATTGCAGAGAAAATGTTTTTAAAAGGGCAAATATTGAGTAAGAGTATCAGACCTCAAGAAGTGCGTCACTTCATTAAAGCCCAAAGACTGTGAAAATATACTTAAGAATTACATGAAAAATTTTATACATTTGTGTTTATACTCAGTGTCCACCCTGGTTCAAAACGACACAAAACCTCCAGACTGAATCACCCCCAACAGTTTACTCACAGCTTCAATTTTGTCAGGATCAGAGAGAAGTGCAGCTCCCATTCCACCCTGTACACGAGAACAAAACCAGCAATCACTATACAATATACCAGTCTCTATTAACGCCACACATGTTCTTCTTCCACTAAAAATACTGGACAGCAAGTTAAATGTCAGAGTTGCATCTAGTCTAGTACACTTTGATTTCCTCTGATATTTCTACCACTGCTGAGAAAGAAAAACATAACAGCAACATTAACCTGCGGGAACAAATAATACAACTAATGTCAGTTACAGACATTCTGTCTGTATATTCAGCTACTGTTTCTACTGATGTGTTTTACATCTGACACAATGCAAACTCTTACCTTGGTGGAGTACTCCTTTGGACAACCCATATTCACATCAATGGCGGCCACGTCATTCTCCCTGTTTCATAGATGACATTCATTGGATTGGATTAGTCACCCAAAAAGGCACCATGAGTGAAACCGTTGTCTAAGACGCCTTTAGGTGCAAATATTAGTGATTTATTCCTGAAATCAATGCGAGCCATAAACTCATAACATTTGCACGCAATGTGAACGTCTTTCTTCTGGAGAAACAAACTCCTGTTGCATTTCTTTGCCCTCTAAGAACTTTAGAAATACCTCTAAAACCTAAGAGATTCCATGGCATCTACACTTATTTAGGATTGAAACAAAGTTCCTCCAGAAGATAGAAGATTTTCCTAACTCCTGACAAGCTAGCCAGAAAAACAGGTTGGCTTAATGGCAGTGTGCGTGTTGAACTGGGAGAGAGAGGGTAGGTGACTAAGCAGAGGTGGAAGACCAGTCTGATCAAAGATACTCACACAAGCTGGGCCACTGCCAAAGCCCTCTCTGGGTCTGCTGTACCCTACAACAAACCAGAAAAATATAAAGATGCAGTAGACAGTGTAAAACAACTGTTTAAATATATAAAGAAGTAGCATTACCATTACCATGCTATAACAAACAGGATTCTATTCAACCTGAGGAGACGAGTTATATATATATATAAAAAAAAGGAAAAGTTTGACAACAAGAGGACAAGATTTTGCAATTTAAGCACTCACCATCTGAAAGACAACTCGATCTTTCTCTCTGTTGCATGTGCGGAACATAACTCTTTCATCTGGGGCGACAAAATCCACTGTCTCCAGAACCTCTGTCAGTTCAAGAACAGAAATACTTTAACGTTTTGCCACAGAATATGTATATGTATGTTTGTGTGCGTGTGTGTGTGTGTGTGTCTGTCTGTCTGTCTGTCTGTCTGTCTGTCTGTTTACAGTGACTGTGTGGCAAGAAGATGAATCCTACCATTCACCACTCTCTCACACTGCACCATTTTGATGTCAATAAGCTCCTTTAAGGGGGGAAAAAACACAAGGCAACAACAAATTAGTGTTTGTTCAACTGTCACATTACACAGTCAGTCACTGGCATCTATACACTATTATCTTACCTTACCTCACAGTAAACAATATCGGCACCATAGTCCAAGGCCAGGAGTCTCATGGGGAGGGTGCCCACACGTACCATGGGTGCCAGCGCTGTCTTGTTGCTGAAACACAGCCTACCTACTGTAGAAGTCATTGCAATCTTCTCTCTTTACCTAACGACAGATCAACAGCAGGGGTTTCTTTTTCAGACCATGCAACGATGATACTTGTCTATGAAATAGTTTTACGAACTGTGGGGTTTAGGCCCACGTGTGAGTCATAACATGAAAATTCGATCACGCATATCACACACTTCATTTAGTCTGGATCCCATCTTTGTCACGTTACATTTAGCGACATATGCAAGGTTCAAGTGTTCCATAAACTTTTATTCTAAGTATGAAACATAACATGGACAACTGTTCACTCCACGATGAAGCAATAATTGCTGTTATTTCGGTACTTCCCGTGTGTGCGGTAATGTCACAAATAAAATGTAACAGCTTTTGAAAAGGCCATGAGCAGCATGCGTTCACAGTGTAATGCGAACTAGCCGGCCATGCTAACTGTAGGAATCTTCCCTAAAAGCAGAGCATTTTTGACAGTTCCACAATAAAATAAAAGAATAAGCACACACAACATGAGCTTGATAGTTCATCCTGTTTCAGAAGACACATTTGTTAAACTCACCAACATAAAAGGAAAGTTTGGCGTGTATTTACAACTTGCTGAGAGACGCGTGTTCATCTCATGCTTCCTGTTTTACGTCATCAATCATCGACCGTGCGAATCAACCATAGAACTAGAAACAATAGAAACTTCAGGTTATAATGTGGTCACTTTTCCGAGTGAATGGAAAAACAGTAAGGGATCTATAAGGAATTACAGGGATTTAAGTGCAAGGAATTTCAGCTGCAGTAATTCCACAATGTTTGTACAGTGATGATACACAATTTGTGTCATCGTTTTTTTCAATTAATGTTGAAACAGAATGGATATGTTCTCTGACCCTAAACTCTTGTGACTGCAGTTTCCCCTCACACCTGATCAAACAATTATTCGTCCACGCATCACATATCAATCAGCGGGGGTTAGATACGAACGAGACGAGCCTGTGGAAAAGCGATCATATCTGTGACAAGTTTACTCTTCGTCCATTTGCTTGCCACGTGTGATTCGCTAAGAACAAATGTCCAAAAGTTCATATTCGTCTTGCGTACTGAATCTCAAAGATGTCACAGAGTTTGCCTCCTACTTGTCACAAAATCCACCTTCTTGTGTTTGGTTTTACATGGGACACCTACTGTTACGCTGAGCATCTGTATCCAGCAAGGCTTTTCCCATCCAATCTATTTAATAATATCATGTTTTTCCATTACTTGCTGGAGCTCTACCAAGAAATTGCCCAAGATTGTGCCTATAGCACAGCAATGTGTTTACTGCAAATTAATGTAAGTCGTTTACGGATGAGTCTTCCACTATGGTAATTTGTGTGTCCCTGGAAGAAATAAGAAAAACAAAACAACATTTCTGCATTTCTATTTCTGTCACACTTACTTCACGCCAAGAGGAACGTATGAAAAATAAATAATAGCTCAGTCATTAATTTTACTTCAATAAGAGGGCTTTTACATCTAGTTTTTACTATATTGCTTTTGTCCCTAGGCTGGACTTTTGACCTTCAACCCGGCTTTATTTTGAATTTAATATTGAAATAATGTTGAGTTCACATACAAGTTAGACACTGATGTCTATTTTAATGAAATATATTATGCGTTGTAATGTGTTTTCACACTTTCTTGTATTTTTCTTTAAAAGAACCCCTGTCCCTTGGGTTCAGTGATATTTCCACCACACTGTACTGGGATCATGTTTTAGGGTTTGTGCACTTGGTAACCAGAGCAACAGCCACTCAACAGGGGAACACATGGCTAGAGAAAAGTGACCTCCATAGGGGGAGATAAAAAGAGGAAAAATCTAAGTACATATGAGTTAAACTGAGAATACGTTTATTGAATATCATTTCCAAACAGCTCACATTTCATATGAATGTAAAAACAACTGGACCAGTTTCATTTAATACTGTTTATTGTGTGTATATTTAATACTATCTCCGAAACTGAAATGAACAGGCTAACATATCATGAGATTTTAAAAGAAATATGACAAAATGTCATTTCCACAACAATCATTTCCACAACAGGAAATGATGATTTCCTCTTAATATTAGAGTGAAATATGTATTATTTAACAAAATCATCACAGTCCTAATCAAGATGTGTTTCCACAGAATGGAGAAATAAACCATGGCAATGCATTTTTCTAAACAAAAAAAAACAAAAACAAAAAAACGTAGATGTTAAACGCTAAATGCCAACATTTTCTTGACCAAAGTGGACCATAGTTGAAGAATTATTCTTACATTACAATAAATGCCCACTAAAATGAATCTGACTCCGTGTTATATTTATCCTTTTTGTAATTGTAAGGTCCCTGGGGTTATTATACACATTTGGCACATTTTTACTATATTTTATTTCTAGAGCGTCTGTCCAATGACCATACTGACATATGAACATTATGATGTCAGCCGCTATCTTAAACTACTGAATAATAACGTACATTGATTAACTTAGAATACTTTGTCATTTTTCCCTATTACAACAAAACTACTGTCTAGTTCACCCTAATCTAATTTTAGAAAATGTATGTAATGAAAACCTATGCAAGACATTATTGTGAGGCATCAAAGGTTAATATGTTTACTGGTCCTTGATGTTCAGGTCGTTGTTGAAATTATATTGGCGTGGTCAACTTTACAACTGAAAACTGAGAGTTTAAGGTCCTCTTATTAACATATAAAATTTTACATGGACTTGCGCCAGCCTACCTATCTGACTTAATTACACCCTATAACCCCCCCCCCCCCCCCCGTACCCTGTGCTCTCAAGATTCTGGACTTTTAGTCGTTCCAAGAGTTAAACTGGCAACCGAGCCTTTTCCTACCACTCGCCCTTCCTCTGGAATGGTTTACCTACAGAAATTAGGGAGGCAAACTCTCCTCATACTTTTAAAACCAGACTAAAGACTTCTCTATTTTCTCTAATTTATGGATAATATCATTTTGATTTGACTTTGTAATGGACTTGTAAAGCCCTTTGAGACTACAAATAGCGATACTGGGCTCTAAATAAACTTGTATTATTATTATTATTATTATTATTATAACTGACTGAAAAATTAAACATTCCAAAAAGGGCTTTGTATTCACTCGTCATGAAAAGCGTCAAATTCAACTTAAGATAGATAGATACTTTATTCATGCCCTTGAGGAAATGCAGGTGCCCAGTAGCTAACGCAATGTAGATTAAAGACAGTGCACACAAACAACAAACAGTACACAACAATACACAACAACAACAAAAAACAAAACAGGTGATGCAGAGGCGATAGCCGACAAAATAGATAATGCAATGGCTTACAAGCAAAGCAGCCTCTGAAGCATTAAGGCACATTGTCCAGTGCTCAGTTATTGCACAGAGTCCAGTGGTTAAGTCACTACACAGAGATTAAGGACAGTACACAAATAAAATAAAAAATAATAAATAAAGATAAAAACAAATAAAAAATAAACTTAAAAATAAATAAAAAAAATAAATAAACTTAAAAAAACACAGAAGAAATAAAGAGAAATGCTTGAAGCCTTATTGCACCAGTGGGTGAGGGCGGTGGGTATGGAGGGGGAGAGGGAGAGAGAGAGAGAGAGAGAGAGAGACATTGGTTATTGGCTCTTGGCTATTGTCCATTGGCTAAGGTGTAAGCTTTACAACAAAATTATTAGAGTTTCAAAATTCCATTAAGTGTCAATAGGTGTGAAGATTAATGTTTTGCATTTCAGAAAGATATTTTAAGAACAAAAAAGAACTGTAAAACTACGATGTGGGATACTTTTTTTCTTGCAGTTCTTCAAAAACATGTGGCATGTGAAAAATGTTTGGTTATCTTACACTGAACAGGTGAAACTGGCACAAATTTGGCATGATTTCATCAGATTTGTTGACACAGTGACTTCTGAATCCTTATAAAAACCCCAAATCCACCGTACAGAATCAAACCGAAAACATGGCTCTTTTCTGGATCCTGTCTTGTCTTGCTCTTGTGAGCGCAACCTATGGTACCGTTTCCATATTACTTTAGTCTTTGAATGAATTACTTTTAACTGTGGACATAGTTCATTGTAAACTGTTGATGTAACCTTTTGTATTTAAAGTATTTAAGTGAAACAAATAATGTGGTACAGGTAACTATTCTTTAAATATATCATTTAGGACAGCATTCTGTTATTTTAGCTTTTTAACTCTGCAAAACGCAAAAGGACAGTTTTAATCCTCATGACTTAAGTGTGCAGAAAACACGCTGATATTGTCTGTTTGTATGTGTGTTTGTTTGTCTGTGTGTGTGTTCTAGGTTGTGGTGTCCCTGCAATCAAGCCTGTTGTCACTGGCTATGCAAGGATTGTGAACGGTGAGGAGGCTGTGCCCCACTCCTGGCCCTGGCAGGTGTCTCTGCAGGTGAGATAATCCACTGTCAGTTCTCCCTCCAAGTACTTATAACATTCACTCAAATACATTGTTAGTATGATTATAGGCAAGTTAGTGTTGAGCAGTAGATAGACGCACAAAACGATGCATGAGCCCTTCTCTTTTCAGTTCAAGAGTGAATTGAAGCCTGGGAGTGAATAGCATTCTTAGAAAATTATTTACAATGATTAGAATCTCATTAATTTCCTAGGCTGAGCCCAACTCTGTTACCAGGAATAGCAGAATGTTTGCTATAGAAAAACACATTTTCCTCTGTATAGCAGATCTGTCATACAAATTATGTCAACAGTGTTTGTTTTCAAACAATCCTCTACTGTTTTTTTTAGTGTTGTTAGAATCTCTGTGGTTTTCCTAAACTGAGCCATACTCTGATACCAGGAGGAGCAGTGTGTTAGTTGTTAAAAACATATTTTCCTCTGTATAACAGATCTGTCACAGACATTAGAATATATGAATGATTTTTGTTTTCAGCAATCCTGTGCAATTTTGAAATTGTAAGGAAATTGGTTCGTATGTTCGATTCAGTTTCTCCTTTGTGGTGCACATATTAACAAAGCTGAGTTGTATTGATTTCTTCTCTTAATAGGATTACACTGGTTTCCACTTCTGCGGTGGTTCCCTGGTCAACCAGTACTGGGTTGTGACTGCTGCTCACTGTGGAGTCAAGTATGGATAGATTAAAATGACAAATCCTAGATAAAACTTTAAATGATTTTTTTGTTAAAATGAAATTTCCTTTGCTTGAAACAACAACTCTCATGATCTCTGCTGTAGGACTTCTCATCGTGTGATCCTGGGAGAGCACAACCGTGCTTCCAACACTGAGAGCATCCAGACCATGTCTATTAGCAGGGTTTGTCCTTTAAATGATTATAGGATCACAGCCTTTCAAGACATTGAATATCTCACATTTAATTCTAGTTAAAATGATTGAAAAAAACAATGGTGCCATCAAACCAAAAGGTGTTTTTTGTTGTTGTTTTTTTTAAATAAAAGTATGAATCATAGCAAAAAAAGGAAATATTGGGAGATAAGAATAGAAAAGGAGAGAAAAGAACTGAAACATTCTCACTCTTTCTCTCTCTCTCTCTCTCTCTCTCTGTCTTTCTTTGACACACAGGTCTTCCAGCACCCCCAGTACAACAGCTACACTATTAGAAATGACGTCACTCTGATCAAACTGTCCTCTCCTGCCCAACTCAACACCCGTGTGTCTCCTGTGTGTCTGGCTGGAACCTACGACAACTTCCCTGGTGGACTGAGGTGTGTGACCAGCGGATGGGGTTTGACCAGATACAACGGTAATCTCATAACTCTCATGAATATTCAATGAAATCTTTGCCTTCCTCACAAATAAAACAGCAATATAATGGGAACGTTACTTGTATAATGGGAATGTTACTTGGTTTTTTGTTTTGTTTTGTTTTTGTTTTTTTTTTTCATTTTTTTAAATCCTGTATGCTTAATTTCACCTGTTGTCTCTGCTTAGTTCTCAGTACTTTGGGTTTGGGTGGAGCAGCTAAGCATTTAAGCATCTTCAGTTTGTTCAGACATTCACAGGCAGAAATCCTGATCCTGACATGTCTCTGTCTCTTCCTCCCTCTCTCTCAATTTCAGCGGCTGACACCCCTGCCCTCCTGCAGCAGGCTGCCCTGCCCCTGCTGACCAACACTGACTGTCAGCGTTATTGGGGAAGCAGGATCTATGATGTCATGATCTGTGCTGGAGCTTCTGGTGCCTCCTCCTGCATGGTATTAACATGAATCAAAACATGAGAACATTACAGATTTACAAAAGCTACTGCATAACACTTATATCAAAGCTCTTACAATTTGCAAAAGACTTGTTGCCCGGTCCTGATTTATTACTAACTATATTGTTGGTTTTGGAGAAATGTAAAGGTAAATTTACACATATCCACTCTGATCTGTGTTTGATTCTCTGTTTCAGGGAGACTCTGGTGGTCCTCTCGTGTGTGAGAAATCTGGTGCCTGGACTTTGGTTGGTATCGTGTCCTGGGGAAGCAGCACCTGCTCTACCAGCATGCCTGGAGTGTACGCCCGCGTCACCATGCTCCGTTCATGGATCGACCAGACCATTGCCTCTAACTAAAGCTGTCAAAGCCATGCATTCAGTTTCCTCCTCTTTATCAATAAAGATGAGCTTGTTTAAATGACCATTAGACTGTATTCTGAGTCATCTCTTATGAAGACTCCTCACTCTTACCATGCTTAAAACAAGTCAAACCACACATCATCAAAGACAGTGTGTGACTGACTTAAAAATGTGGATTATATGCAGGTTTTCAGTTGTCGTTTTTCAAAAGAGAAAATATGGTATGTCACAATAGCAAATTATGAAGTGGAAATTAACATAATCACAGTTACAAAAGTAATATAAATTTATAAATTATGACTTTGTATCTCAAAATTGCAATGTAATCCTTCAGTTTTAAATTAGTATTTTGCAATAATGACTTAATGCTAGAGACCAGGGCTCGCTGACATACTCCTTATTCATGCCTTTCTCAGCATTAGTCCATCTTGCAAAACTCATTCAAATACTGGTGGAAAGCTTAAAGTCTGGGGTAGAATCAGGTAGTCCTCTATTTTTCAAAGTGTACTTAAACACAAACCACAACACAACAAACGCAACACTGACACTCCAAAACACACTGTCAGTTTGTGTTATCACATGCTCATCACCCTACAGCCTGAAAAGCTCTAGACTCCAACGTAGTGCAATGACATCTTTGAAGCTTTCATTGCTACATTTATTATAGTGCTCGTGGATTCACGTAAACACCAAAATGTGCTATCCACTTTCAAAACTTCATTTTGTCATTGTTAAGGCTATTTTGTCAGTCTTTTCGTCATGTATCTAGTGTTTCCCTTTCCCTGTGCTCCCCCTGTTGGTTTGTCTTCTCCGTTGTGCGTGTGTGTATTGTGGGCGTGGTCTCTCTTCACTTCCAGATTGCCTACACACCTGCGATCAGTCATCTCATCACGGCAGAGTATTTAAACCCCGGTGTTTCATCCACTCGTCGCCAGATCGTTGTTTCAGCCTGTGTGGTAGAACTCGCTTCTCATTCTCTCATTGTATTCTATTGGTTTTTTCGTAGTTTGCATATCAGTATTATCTGCCTGTTCTTTCTCGAAAGGATTACCTCCGTGCCACTCCGCATCTCCAGTGTGCCCTTCGCCTGCCTGTCACCCTTCAGCTCCGCCTCCTTAGTCCCACTGCTCCGCCTCGCTCTCAGCTCCACTCTGCAGCCTCGCTCATCATCCGCTTCCCTGCCTGCTACCTTCATTTCCTCTGCCTGTTTCCATCTCCATACTACAACTTGTCAATAAACCCTCCTTCATTCTAAACCTGAGTTGTGTTCTGCATTTGGGTTTCCTTAGTTTATTGTCACACATTTAAGATAGAAAATTCACAGAGTTGTCCCCATCAGTACTGCAAAAGTCAAGTAATCTTAATGACCTGAGGCCTATAAAGGGAAAACTGTCTAAATGCATGTATATTGATTTTACAACTATTTGAATCCATCTGTAGCGAACGTAATCAATGTTTATGTTACTGTAATGACCCTGTCTCCTCCCCCTTCTGGTTCTACCATTCAGCTTTCAGCGACACCAGGCTACTGATCACCAGGCTGATCGCCCTGTCACTTACTTACTGTTTTCCCCTGTTTGTCCTGTTTCTTGTTTGTTTCTTTCAGTTTACCTCACCTCTCACAAATTTATCCCGGTCCTTTTGTTTTGTATAAATACCACTGCCTTTTCACTGTGTCTTTGCAAATTCTAAGTTAGAGGCCAAGCTTGTACCTTTGAGTTCCAGTTATAAGTCTGTGCACCTGTTGGTCTGTCTTGGTTTTCCATAATCAGTCTGATATCCTATTACCCTAATCTTCAACAAACAATCCAAACTGCACATGCATCCAATCTCTTCTGAAATTCATGACAGTTACACATATTTAATACTGCATTATTCTATTAATTTGCTTGGCCATTAACACAATATGTTTTACTGTTCTCTTAATCACCTCTGAAATATTGCCATGGCTTGAGAACCATATCACACCAATGTTGCACCCCTGTTAAAACAGGGGAAAAGAGTGGGCGGAGAGAGAAGACGCGACTTGCTTTTCCAAATGTTCTCCTTCTCTGCCCGAGAACGTGCGAGGCTTTCGGTTGGTCTGCGTCTCTCCCTCATGCGGCTAACAAGCACAACAGAATGAACAGCGCATTATTTAAAACAGCAAACCAACGAAATAAATACTACACAAATAAATGACATAAACGTTGAAATATAACCAAACCATTCAACCAAACCGTTCAACCATTAGTGAATCAGACCTTTCTGAATTAGACTTTTCTGTGTTGAGTAATGAATTTAACTTGTCACACTAACGTATATGTATCAGAACCTTTTTTTTTTTCTTTTTTTTCATACTCATACTCAGTAAATATGATATCACTGAAAAGAGCTTTATTGTACTACCATCAGTTCCAAACTCTGAGATTTCCAGTATGAGAGAATTTGATCTGAGAAACAATCGGCAGGAGGACTGAGGAGTGAAGCTGCTCTGTACTGGACTGAAGAATCCACACTGTGAACTGGATACTCTGTGCTGCACACTAGGCTTTTCTCATTCACAGTGACATACAGCCTGAGTGACTCATTCATAAAGACTGCCCAGTGTGTGCTGTAATAGTAATGCTGTAAGGCTCTTACAGTGGAGTCTGGAATAGAACAGGGTATCTCTTCTGTATCTACAGTCACATGTGAAATGGCTGTAAAAACACAGAAAACCTTATCAATAGGTATAAAGGTATGATTTTCAAAAGTTCCATTTTCATTGTGCTGTCACTGTGTCGTTTTCCCTGGACCAAACAGTTCATTGCTCAATTAGTCTTTGCACCTGTTTCCTTTTAACCTAGTCTGCTTTTCAGTTTGTATAAATAGCCCCGATGTTTTTCGGTTTCCTTTGAGTAGTTTTAACCTTTACCTGTGATTTCTGACGATTATACTGGGACCTGTAAGTCCTGAAAAAGCCTTTGTTAAGTCTGTTTGAAATCCTCTATCCTGAGCCTTTTGCCATGTATTGTGTGCCGTGTTATCTTACCGTGTGTCCCATGCCTGTTCTGTTCCTGGTTCCTCATATTCCCTGGTTTGTTCCAAGTTTATTTAAATTCTGACTCAATGCACATGCATGCAGTTTCACCTCCAGCTTGTGATAGTCATTTGCAGAGACATCATCTCAACATCATATGATCTTTCTCTATATATTGATAAATAATTAAACAAATAATGTCTTATTTTTCATTTAAAAAAAAAATTTAGACATCTCCTTACCTTTACAAGTCGCAGTATTACAGAGGAAAGATGTACATGTCCGTACATCTCTATATATATATCTGCTGTTACGGATGATGAGAGGGAGGGGTTAAAGTGAGGTAGCAGACCAGTCTGATTAGAGATACTCACACACAAACTGCATCACAGCCAGAGCCCTCTCTGAGTCTGCAGTGCCCTTGAATAAATGGAAAAAAATATGATGACGTGGGGGCACATCAATGTAAAACAATTGTTCAAACGTCTTAAAAAGTTCCATGGTATAACAAATATGCCTGAGACGAGCCTGAGAGGAGGAAGAAAGATGGAAAGAAAGAAAGAAAGAAAGAAAGAAAGAAAGAAAGGATAAAGTTCAATAAGAGGACAAAAGTTTGCAATTCACTTACTTATTGTCTTGAAAAGAGGCATGGTCTTTCTCTTGACTGAATGTGAACTCTCACATTACTGTCTCCAGAACCCATGTCAGTTCAAGGACGGAAATATTGTAACACTTTTCTATTGTTTGTTTGTGTAGGTGTGTGAGTGTTCTAAACGTGACCATGTGGCAAACAGTGTTCAGACTTAACATTTTCCACTCCCTCACACTGCGCCACTTCAATATTAATCTCTTATTAGGCTCCTTTGAGAAAAACAATGACAACTAACTAAGTATCTGTTGAATTAACATGTTGCACAGACAGCTATAAACACGAATACACTTAATTCTTTTGTAGATGGCAATATAACAAATTACACATGTCAGCTTTACTAAAGCTCATTGGGCAATATGCATAGTTTCAATGCACCATGTTGGTTACACCTTAGATGTCTTATGTGACAATTCCTCAGTAAAATGCATTTATATCTGACACATACACACAAGCTGTATAGTTCTTCATGTGATATGAGACACAATTGTTAAACTCTGGGCATTCAGTGCAAGTTTTGTATATATTTAAAACATGCTGAAAGATGCATAATCATACCATGTTTTCTGTTTAAGTCATCCACTATGGACTGTTGATTAATCACAGAGAAAATAACCTAGAGAAACTGAGGTTTAAGTGTGCCTGCTTTGTCGATTAAATGAAAAAAGACCTTTAAGGGAAATCAAATACGGTGATTATAACATTTTGTATATGGGTGATTCTTCAACTATGGTAATTTGTGTGTCCCTTGAAGAAATAAGAAAAACAAACAAACAAAAAAAGGATTTTTGCATTTTTACTTTTGTTACACTTAATTCACACCAAGAGGAACTTATAAAAAATAAATAATAGCATAGCCATTAATTTTACTATATAATAAGAGGCCTTTCATCTCTGGTTTTTACTATATTGCCTTTGTCCCTAGGCCAGACTTTGGACTTTCAACCCTGCTTTATTTTGAATTTAATATTTAAATAATGTTGAGTTCACATACAAATTAGACACTGATGTCTATTTTAATGAAATATATTATGCATTGAAATGTGTCTTCACATTTTCTTGTATTTTTCATTAAAAGAACCCCTGTCCCCTGGGTTCAGTGATATTTCATTTGATATTGTGTATTTCGTGTATATATATAATGCTAACTCCAAAACTGACATTAGCAGGCTAACATATCATGAGATTTTAAAAGAAATACGACAAAATGTCCACAACAAGAAATGATGATTTCCTTGCAATATCAGAGTGAAATATGTATTATTAAACAAAATCATCAGAGCCACTATCAGGGTGAGTTTCTACAGAATGGAGAAATAAACCATAGCAATACATTTTTTTATATATATAAAAAAGTTAAGTGCTAAATGCTAACATTTTCCTGACCAAAATGGACCATAGTTGAAGAATTACCCATATAGGCTTTCATTTCAATCCACGGCAATGAATAATACAGTGTGTATATTTACTCTGATCTGTTATTCTAACTTTGCCATACCTGTGGTATTTCTGAAATGACCCCCTACACACACACACACACACACACACACACACACACACACGCACACACACACGCGCACACACACACAAAGTCAAACATTTATCACCCACGCATCGCACGTTAGTCCGTTGTGATTAGATATGATCCAGACAAGGCTGTGGAAAAGAGGTGACATCTGTGACTTGTTTACACTTTGTCTTTTTACTTGTCACAAGTGTTTCCCTAACCACAAACGTCCAAAAGTTCAGATTCATCTTTCATACTGAATCTTAAGGATATCACGGTATTTACTTTCTGCTGCTCGTAAACCACCCGCATACATTTGATTTTTCCACATAAATGGAAAATCCGCTGCTATAATGGGCATATGTACCTAGGAACATTTTCACTATCCTGTTCAGTAATATCACGCTTTTCCATGCCTGGCAGGAACTCTACCCAAAAGCCTAGATAGTGCTCATTTCAACCGTTAAAACACACATACTCCACATTGGGACTACACCCAACCTCTTGAAACGCTGTGTGCCAAAGTATTTATAACAAAATAATCCAAAGACTTTCTGTTACAGCACATGGTGAAGCATTACAACTTTAAAATGACTCTGACCCCTAGATATCACGATGCCTTGTGTGACTGCAATGTCCCTGGAAGTATTTCATATGTTTTTGATCACTTTTACCGTATCATATTTCCAGAGGGTAATATTTAACTGTCTTAACCTGTTATATAACTAGTCTGTGCTTACACTGATTAACGTAGAATATTTTCTGTAATTTTTCCCTATCACAACAAAATTGCTGTCTAGCTCACTCTAATCTAATTTTAGAAAATGCATGTAATGAAAACTTACATTAGACATTATTGTGATGCATGAAAGGCTAATATGTTTTCCTCTGGATGTTGCTGTTGAGGTTGTACTTGAGATAATATATGGTGTGACTGACATTACGACTAAAAAATCTCTAAAAAAAATTAAACATGTTTACAAAGCTTTGGTATTTGCTCTTCTCATCAAAAGCATCAATTTCAATTTAAGAGCTTTACAACATAAATGATAGTTATACATCAGTTATAAACAGATATGGGGATTCATGTTTTGTATTTCAGAAAATAATAAAAAGAGATAAAGAACTGTCAAACTACAATGTGCCATCACTGTTCATCCACTTCCTCATAAACATGTGGCATGTGAAAAATGTTTGGTTATCTTACACTGAACAGGTGAGGTTAGAATAAACTTGGCATGGCTTCATCAGATTTGTTCACACACACACACACACTGATCTGAATCCTTATAAAAACCCCAAATCCACCCTACAGAATCAAGCTGAAAACATGGCTCTTCTCTGGATCCTGTCTTGCCTTGTTCTTGTGAGCACAACATACGGTACCTTGTTCATACTCTACCTTTGGTCTTCTCCTGTTCTAAGAAAGTATTAGTTCTAAGTGTGAATTTAGATCATTGTAATGTGTTGTCATCCGGCAGAATTTGAAGATGATACAGTACAGGTTAGTTTTGGTGGGTAAGTAAAATATATGACTCAGGAAAAGATTTATCCCATTTTGGCTTTTTAACTCTGCAAATGAGCACAAAGCTGAGAAGGACTTTTTTAATCCTCACAACTGAACTGTGTAGAAATCATGCTGGTATTCTGTGTGTGTGTGTGTGTGTGTGTGTGTGTGTCTAGGTTGTGGTGTCCCTGCCATCCAGCCAGTTGTCACTGGCTATTCAAGGATTGTGAACGGTGAGGATGCTGTGCCCCACTCCTGGCCCTGGCAGGTGTCTCTGCAGGTGAGATAATCCACTGTCAGTTCTCCCTCCAAGCACTTATACCATTCACTCAAATATGTTCATCAACATTAAATAGGCAAGCTAGTGTTGAGCAGTAGATAGACACATGAAACGATGCATGAGCCCTTCTCTTTTCAGTTCAGTCAGTTTGAGAATGAATTGACATTTGGGAGTGAATAGCCGTCTTAGAAAAGTATTTACAATGATTAGAATCTAATTAATTTGCTAGATTGAGCCCAACTCTGTTACCAGGAATAGCAGCATGTTTGCTATAGAAAAACACATTTTCCTCTGTATGGCAGATCTGTCATACAATTCAAATTATGTCACCAGTGTTTGTTTTCAAACAATCCTCTACTGTTTCAAAGTTGTTAAGGACTTGATTTGTATGTTCATTTCAATTTTCTCCTTGGGGAATATAATGAAACAGAATTGTACTGATTTCTCCTTTCAATAGGATTACACTGGTCACCACTTCTGTGGTGGCTCCGTGATCAACCAGTTCTGGGTTGTGACTGCTGCTCACTGTCAAGTCAAGTATGGATAGATTAGAATGATAAATATCAGATTTTTTTCCATGATTTTTTGATGATCACATTTCCTTTGCTTGACATAACAACTCTCATGATCTCTGCTGTAGGACATCTGATCGTGTGATCCTGGGAGAGCACAACCGTGCTTCCCACAATGAGAGCATCCAGACCATGACAATTGACAGGGTTTGTCCTAGCCTTCTCATATTTCTGGCTACTTTGAAACATTGAGTTTATGACATTTGATTTTAAGCAGTCTGGTTTAAATAACTAGAAAAACAAAGGTGTAATTCAACTAAAAGGTGTTGTTTTTAATGAAAGCTTTAATTATCAGCAATGAAAAGAAATCATATGGAAGAAAAAAAGTAAAAGAAAGAAAAGAAAAGAAGCATTCTCCTACATTCGCTCTCTTTCTCTCGCTCTCTCTTTCTCTGGTACACAGGTCTTCCAGCATCCCTCTTTTGACACCTCTACTCTGAACAATGACGTTGCTCTGATCAAACTGGCCTCTCCTGCCCAGCTCAACACCCGTGTGTCTCCTGTGTGTCTGGCTGGAACCTATGACAACTTCCCTGCTGGACTGAAGTGTGTGACCAGCGGTTGGGGTCGGACAAAACACAACGGTAATTTCAACATTCTCATGAGATTTCAGTTGAATTGTTGTGTCTCTTACATATAGAAGTCAATATAATGAGGTTTTTATTTGTTCTTTTTCACATCCAGTATGTTTAGTGTAGTATTTTCTGTACTCAGTTCTCAGTTTGCACTACAGGTGGAGGAACTATTATCCAAGCCTTGTCTGACATTCCTAAACAGAAATCTCGATCCTGCAATATCATAGTTCTCCCTCTCTTTCTTTCTTTCTTTCTCTCTTTTTCTTTCTTTCTGTCTTTCTTTCTTTGTCTCTGTCTTTATTTTCAGTCCCTGAGGGTGCTACCATCCTGCAGCAGACTGTCCTGCCTCTGCTGACCAACACAGAGTGTCAGCGTTATTGGAGAGACCAGATCTCTGATGCTATGATCTGTGCTGGAGCTGCTGGTGCTGACACTTGCATGGTACTACGTTAGATCAAAACATGAAAACACAACAGATTTATGGAAGCTACTGCTGAAACACAAAACATACATAACATTTACTCTACTTGTTACAGTATGACAATGCTAAAAAAAAGACTATTGAGTATTGCTTGGCACGGACTTCATTACTAAATGACTAATTTGTAAATGTAAAAAAAAAAAGAAACGTGTTTGTACGTGTTTGTATGAATGTGTGAGAGGGAGAGAGAGAGAGAGAGAGAGAGAGAATGCACATATCCACTCTGATCTGTGTTTGATTCTCTGTTTCAGGGTGACTCTGGTGGTCCTCTGGTGTGTCAGAAATCTGGTGCCTGGACTTTGGTTGGTATCGTGTCCTGGGGAAGAAGCACCTGCTCTACCAAAATCCCTGCAGTGTACGCCCGCGCCACCAAGCTCCGTTCGTGGATCGACCAGACCGTCGCCGCTAACTAAAGCTCTTAAAGCCATGTATTCAGTTTCCTCTTCTTTATCAATAAAGATGAGCTTGTTTAAATGACCATCAGACTACTTTTTGGTGTTATTTCTTGTAAAGATAATTTACCATGCTTAAATCTTACCATACTGAAAACAAAAGTGTTAATACTTCATTAAGCATAGGAAGATCTTTGCTGTGTCTTAAACACACAAAAAGGGAAGCTGTCTCAGGTTGTTGGGTGCTGCTGTACCTCTCTACTCAGATATGTGCTGTATCAATCCCAATACAGTGCTATTAATCATTAAGGAGACATATTTAATCAGATAAGAGTGTTATTCACCCTGGCTTAAGAATATAAAGAATATCATATCAACATAGGTGGATCAAAAACGTAAATCTACTACCACTACTACTACTACTACTACTAATAATAGTAGTAGTAGCAATAATAATAATCATTCATTCATTCATTCATTTTCCAAGTTGCTTATATTAGCTAGGGTCACAGGGATTGTTGTGGTTGCAGTATCATCTTATAATTGACAAATTTTGAAATCCTTCCCCACTGCATTTATTCCTTGGAAGGGTGATTTTTTTTAACATGAGTGGCCATTATTTGGGTAACTAACAAAAACAAAAATGGAGACCTTATCTATTAACATGATAAATGTTAAATCTTCCTGAGGTACCATACATTAACTTCACAGAGATGGAACAGCTGTTATATATTGTCTGAACTACATTTTGAAAATATTTTCCCTAGCAAAAAAAGAAATGGCTTTAAAAATAAACTCATGTTCGATTTTGTCAGAAGCCGTGTAAAACTCAGTAAACAAAATAAAACTTTCATCAGGTATTAGATTATTATAATCTATCATATCCAGCATCAAATAAATAATATGTCTCTTCTGCATAAACTAGATTGCTCTTCATCCATTAATTGGTTTAACCGTTGTTTTAGTGTTTTAGCCAAAATTAAAGGAAAAAATTTAGTAGGAAGCTCACCCTCACCCTGGCTAGTAAGAAAGGAGCAAGTTTTCAGGTAAAAGTTTTATAGAATTCCCTTGGCCTCTAAATTCATCATCTATTTTGTTTGCATCCAGCATAATATTGTCTAAGAAAGACTCAGTATAACAAGCTGCAGGGGTTGAAGAATATAATTTTTGATCAAATAGAGCTATATGTTAAGATTAACTATCAATTTACTTATTGTTGCAAATTCAGCATTTCTCTTTTCTAACCCCCTCCCCCCCAGTTTTCTTGTGTTTTTCACACCTTGTTCAATTCATTTGCATCTCGATCTAATAAAGGCACCCCTGGTTTTCTCCTCATAAATCTTTTCTAACCGGATCTGTAGGTTATTCATATTCAGTACATCTTGAAGTTAAATTTCCACAATTTTTCATTTGCAGATCTAAAATTGTTTTAATAATTTAAATTTCTTTGTCTCTCTTTATGTTTGCTAATAATTTGCCTTTCATAATAGCGGCCCTTTTGATTTCATATTTCATTCATTCCAAAAAGCACCCATAAGAATTTATAGCTGTCACAACCTGCACCGCCATTTTGGACTTTTGTTTGACATGTCTTTGTGCTCCTGTTCTCTGTCTGTCTCCGCCCCTCACCTGTTCCCGTTTGTCTCATTATTACCTTGTTAATTTCACCCAATCCTGTTTTGCCCTGTTCAGTTCTCCTTCTATTTAAGTCCTAGTGTTTGCCTTGTACTTTGTCTATCGTTGTTTGTGTTAGTTTGCACAACAGTCACACTGCGCCTTTTTGTTATTGGTTTTGTTATTAGTTTGCACTTGTATTTTGGTCTTCATTTTAAGTAAAGTCTTCCGTTGGC
>NC_044507.1:5365000-5510000 GCF_902362185.1 Chanos chanos
ACTGTCAGATCTTCCTCAAAGTCCTTGTACCATCCACTCAGACATGTTCATCAGCGCAATTACAGGCAAGCTAGTGTTGAGCCTTAGAAAGATTTCACTTCAGTCGGTTTGATAACTGAGGTCTGGGAGTGATTACCAATCACAGAAAGTTATTTCTAGTTACTAGAATCACAGTTCATTTTTCTAAATTGAGCCCAGCTCTACGATTAGGAAGAGTGGCATGTTGATTATTGAAAAACACATTTTCCTCTGTGTAGCAGATCTATCATAGACTTTAGCCTATGTGTGTGATATTTGTTCTAAATAAGTCATATTTTTTCAATCAGTCTTCTGCTCTTTTGAAAATCTTAGTGACGTGATCTGTATATTCAATTCAGTACTTCGTTGTGGAATATACTGAAACAGAATTGTACTGATTTCTCCTTTCAATAGGATTACACTGGTCACCACTACTGCGGTGGCTCCGTGATCAACCAGTACTGGGTTGTGACTGCTGCTCACTGTCAAGTCAAGTATGGATAGATTAAAATGATAAATATCAGATTTTTTCCATGATTTTTTGATGATCACATTTCCTTTGCTTCACATCACAACTCTCATGATTTCTGCTGTAGGACATCTGATCGTGTGATCCTGGGAGAGCACAACCGTGCTTCCCACAATGAGAGCATCCAGACCATGACAATTCTCAGGGTTCGTCCATTAACATCCTTCTCATATTTCAGGCTAAGAAAAACATTCAGTATGTGACATTTGATTTTAAGCAGTCTGGGTTAAATGACCGGAAAAACAAAGGTGCAGGTGTACCAAGAGGTGTTGTTTTTTAATGAAAAACATAATCATATGCAAAGAAAACTAATCGTACAGAAGAAAAGAAAAGAAAGGAACAGAAGAATTCTCTTTGACTCTCTCTCCTGCCCTGCCTCCCCCTATCTTTCTCTCTCTCTCTCTCATTTCTGACCTGCAGGTCTTCCAGCATCCCAATTATAGCACCTATACCATGAACAATGACGTTGCTCTGATCAAACTGGCCTCTCCTGCCCAGCTCAACACCCGTGTGTCTCCTGTGTGTCTGGCTGGAACCTACGACAACTTCCCTGCTGGACTGAAGTGTGTGACCAGTGGTTGGGGTCGGACCATATACAATGGTAATCTCACGATTTTCATGAGTTATCAGTGAAATCCTTACCTTGTTTACAGAAAAAAAGTCAATGTAGTGAGGTTTTTATTTGCTCTTTTTCACATCCAATATGTTTAGTGCAGTATTTTCTATGCTTAGTTTCCAGTGTTTGAGCTATAGGTGAAGGAACTATTGCCCAAGCATCTTCAGTTTGTTCAGACATTGCTGAGCAGAAATCTCAGTCCTGGGATGTCGTATTTCTCTCTCTATCTCTCTCTCTCTCTTTCTTCATTAATTTTCAGTTCCTGAAGGTGCTACCATCCTGCAGCAGACTGCCCTGCCCCTGCTGTCCAACACTGAATGTCAGCGTTATTGGGGAAGCAGGATCTCTGATGTCATGATCTGTGCTGGAGCTGCTGGTTCCTCCTCTTGCATGGTATTAACATGAATCAAAATATGACAACATAACAGATTAATGAAAGCTACAGTTAAAACATAAATGAGGTATTACATCATTGTATGACATTGCTACATTTATTATAGTTGTTGCAATGTTGCAAGGTTTAAAAAGTCTTATGAGTATTGCTTTGCACTGATGTCAATGCTGTATAGCTAAAATGTGAATGGAAAAAAAGCCCACCGTTTGTGTGTGTTTGTGTGTGAGAGAGAGAGAGTGAGAGAAAGTGAGAATGCACGTATCCACTTTGATCTGTGTTTGATTCTCTGTTTCAGGGTGATTCGGGTGGTCCTCTGGTGTGTCAGAAATCTGGTGCCTGGACTTTGGTTGGTATCGTGTCCTGGGGAAGAAGCACCTGTGCGACCAACGTCCCTGGAGTGTACGCCCGCGTCACCAAGCTCCGTTCATGGATCGACCAGACCATTGCTGCTAACTAACGCTGTCAAAGCCATGCATTCAGTTTCCTCCTCTTTATCAATAAAGATGAGCTTGTTTAAATGACCATCAGACTACTTTTTGGGGTTATTACTTCTGAAGAGTCACCACTCTTAATAATAATAATAATAATAATAATAATAATAATAATAATAATAATAATAAAACAAGTTTATTTATAGCCTAATATCACTATTTATAGTCTCAAAGGCCTTTACCTGTCCATAAGAAAGTCAAATCAATATTATATTATCCATAAGTTAGAGAAAATAGGTAAGTCTTTAGTCTGGTTTTAAAGGTATGAAGAGAGTTTGCCTCCCTAATTTCTGTAGCTGAACCATTCCAGAGAAAGGGAGAGTGGTAGGAAAAGGCTCGGTTGCCAGCGGACTTCTTTTTAACTCTTGGAAAGACTGATAGTCCAGAATCTTGAGAGCGCAGGGTGTGAGGGGTTTGTGGTGTAGACACCATCTTCAGCTATATCGCTCTTGCTCTTGATTCCAGATATGTCATCTTTTTCCACATTTTCTCTTTTCAGCATCAGGAAATTTACCGTAGTTAAAACAAAATGGTGACTCTATATTGAGCAATGGAAGATTTTGCTTGAGTTTTAAATGTGAAAATAAGGGAAACTTGGCTGGGGTTGTTGGGTTTTGTTGTACTTCTCTACCCAAGTATGCGCTGTGTCAACTATACATGTGGTACAGAAAGTTGCTTTTCTTAGCATGTTTCCATGTAAGAACCCCCGCTGCTCTCGACACAAATCTCATAATGATTAGGTGTGGTTTCACATTTGTGTCTTCCCCTGTTTTAATGGTGCGTTCCATTTGAACTCGAAAGTCGACATTTCCAAGTTCCCACTCGAAATTTCAAAGGGACTGCCTACTGAAGTCAGATTTCCAACTCAGAAAGTCGGAGGATCCTCACCAACCCCAACTTCAAAATTCAAGATGGCTGCCCCCAGTAGTAAAGTCGTGAAAGCTGTAGTCATTTACTGCTTATTGGCACCTCTGTCTTAGTTGTGTCTCATTAAATCAGTCGTACACACAGTACTGTCCAACTTCTATCTGTGGACATGTTGCTACAGTGTTTGTATGCGCAAAATACCGTGTAATGTGTTGTTATCAACTGGTATTGCTAACAATGGCTAATCTGGCTAAAATGGTTTTCCAACTTGTTATACTGGGAATGCGGTCAACTCGGGTAAATGGAATGCAGCATAAGTCAACCAAGATGCTTTGTGATGTCCACCGCTGCTGCCACCTCATTCCTCTCCGCCTCTGGAATCACTGCTCTGCAGATTTCTCTGACCTTTATATTCTCAGCAGGGTTTTCTTGCTCATTACCTCTTCATTCCAGATATGCCATCTTTTTCTTTAACTCCACATTTTCTCTTTTCAACATATCGCTTTTCTTCCCCAAGTCCATTATTATGACCAGCCTAGGGGTAACTGAGCATGACAGGAAAGTGACTCCCCTTTTCCCTACTCCCAATGATGACCCGTGCTACAACGCACACTTGCGACTCAGGGCCATAACACCATAATATCTCTGTGAATTAAGAGCCTCACTCATGTTCTCAAGTTCAGCTGAGTTTTTCTTGACCATATCTTTGAGTTGATCTGCCCTTCAGTTGATTTTTCCAGAGAGGATTTGTATGATGTGATTTTGTACTTCAATCAGGGTCGGTTCCATTACGGTAGTTGATGGAGTATTCCTCAACTTCATATATAAACCTTTAGGCATTAGCCCACATACAAACCTGTGAATATTTTTCCCCCTAACATACAGGAGCTCTAGATAACGCATCTACCACTATGTTTTCTGAGCCCTTGATGTGTCGGATATCTAAATGATATGGCTGAAGGAAAAGACACCACCTCGTGAGGCGTTGATTGGGTTTTGAAGCGAATGGAGAAATGTGAGAGGGTTGTGGTCACTGCATAGAGCTACAGGTGAACCACTCCCACCAACATACACTTCAAGCCCATGTCAAGGCAAGTGCCTCCTTTTCAATGGCGGAACAATTCAACTGATAACTTGAGAATTTCCGTGAAAAGAAACAAATGGGATGCTGTATCCCAGAGCCATCCTCCTGCAATAGCACCGCCCCTGCCCCCACCTTGCTGGCATCCACCTGAATGGTAAATGGCTTTTCTGGCCATGGAGCTATCAAGATGGGTGCAGAGGTTAGAAGGGCCTTAACTCTGTCAAATGCAAACCTTTGGACTTCAGCCAATTGGTTAACAGGGCAACAACCAAAGAAAAAAGTTCGTGCAAAAGCAACAATAATATCTGACCATGCCAAGGAAACTCATTAATTCTTTCTTAGTGGTAGGGACAGGGTACTCATCAATCACCCTCACTTTTGTATGGATGGGGCACACTTGTCCTTACCCCTCTACCTTGCCTAGGTACATCACGGTCGCTCCGGAGATTTGTACCCAAGTTTCAGTAATGACCACTACGTCATCCAGATAAACAGTAACTCCATCCAGTCCCGCAACCATTTAATTCATTAATCTCTGGAACATTGTGGACACGTTCCTCAGACTGAAACTCATAACATGATAAGAAAACAAACCATCAGGACTAATAAATGCTGACATTTTGTGCCCTTGCTCCATTAACAGGACCTGCCAATATCCCTTAAGTACGTCTTTATCTACCACAGGGAGGATGCTCAATGCTTCACATTTGTAATAACGACAATCGATTCCAACAAAATAATTCACAATGAAGTAACAAATTCCAATCTGTCGGTACCTATAATGAAATAAATCTTCCCCAACCCTCACTATCATCAAACCCCACTAACTAACGCTGACCCTGATCTTCAGAAGGCTTGGGATCAGGTAATTATGCACTGGATCCCGTAGGCCAATTGACCAGCAGCTCCCCAAACTTCGGACATGCCCCCGAGACAACTGCTACTAAACCCCTTACCATCCAGAAAACAACAAACTAAAACAAGAAACAGTGCGTTCAAGGATATGGTCTTTACGTACCACGGGGAGGATTCTATCTCTTCCAGAAAATCAGCCACTGGCAGATGCAACAGGTGTCCCAAAACAGGCAAAAGATAGAAAAAGAGCCCCCGAGAGGAGTAGCTGCAGGACTTTTAAATCCAAGGTACAACTGTACGCCGTGTACTGTACCTAACTGGGCTGAATGCCTCCTGCCACACCACCAGCACACCTGCAGGGAAACACAAAGAAAAACACAACCACGGCCTGGGGGAAAAGGGGCAAAGCCCAGAGGGCCATGACAGTGTGTGTGTGTGTGTGTGTGTGTGTGTGTGTGTGTGTGAGAGAGAGAGAGTTGAGGTTCAACAAAATGTTGAGCTAACTCCTTTATTTTAATGCTTATGACTGAAACAAAATTTAGTAGAAGCTTTACTGATCGGTGGATCAACAGGAGCATGTTTATGTGTGTTGGTTTAGGATCGGTCATGAGAGGGAGTGGCGGAGGAGATGTTGCAGGCCAGTCTGATTTTAGATACTGGCCAGAGACCTCTCTGAGTCTGCAGTGCCCCTGAACAAATAAGAAAAATATGAAAAATAGAAAGAAATAAACAGACAGACAGACAGGAAGAAAGAAAGAAACTCAACTAGAGAATAAGATTTTGCAGTTTGCCTGTTCATAGTCTTGAAATACCACATGATCATTCATGGATTCACATGGACTGAATGTGAAGAACATAACTCTCACATATCACTGTCTCCACAAGCCCTGTCAGTTCACAGACAGAAATATTGTAACACTTTTCCACTGTGTGTGTGGGTGTGGAAAAGGTGACTATATGGCAATCAGACTGACCATTTTCCATTGCTGCAGTTGCATCATTTTAATGTCAATACACTCCTTTAAGAAAAACAACAACAAACTAGGCCGCTGTTAAACTACATATTAGCCTACACATGACATACCATTGACACCAATACACTTTCATTTATATATGGCCACTTTTCCAATTAAACAGGAAAAACTTCTCAAAGTGCACTACTTATACAAATTTGTATATGGTCGTTCTTTTCAGCTTTGCTGACAACTCAAACACTTGCTCATCACTCACTCATTTTCAAAGCTGCTTATCCCAATTAGAGTCGCGGGGGGTGCTGGAGCCTATCCCAGTGCTCACAGGGCAAAAGGCGGGGAAACACCCTGGACAGGTCGCCAGTCCATCGCAGGGCAGACACACAGACAAACACAATCACACACAGGACAGACACACAGACAAACACACATTCATACCCAGGGCCAATTTAGTGTCTCCAATTCACCTAACCTGCATGTCTTTGGACTGTCGGAGGAAACCCATGCAGACACAGGGACAACATGGAAACTCCACACAGAAAGGATCCACTACGCCACCATGCCGCCTTCGAATACTTACTCTGGTTAATAACTGTGAAACATAGCTGTAAGTGCACTGTTCTCCAGCAAATATATTGGTTTATTGTAACCCTTTGCTTTAAACCTAATTGACCCCGATTTCCCATCGCACCTGATTAAACATTTATCGCCCACGCATCGCATGCCAATCAGTCGTGATTAGATATGATCCAAGGCTGTGGAAAAAAGTCACATCTGTGACAGGTTTACTCCTCGTCTTGTACTTGTCACACGTGTTTACCAAAAGCACAAACATCAAAAGTTCATATTAATCTTTTATCCTGAATCTTAAGGGTATCACAAAATGTTCCACTTGCTAGTCACAAAACACCTACATACATTTGTATTCACTCCATACATGGAAGATCTACTGCCATAATGAGCATCTGTACACAGGAAGATTTCCACCACCTTATCTGTTTAATAATATCACACTTTTCCTTTCCCTGCAGGAACTCTACCTAGAAAGTTTAAGTAGAGCCTGTTTAATCAGTGAAAACACACATATTGCTCAACGGGACTAAACCTGGCGTCACTAATGTCGCACGACAATTTCAACGCAATAATTATTTCAATACTCAAACATTAATTTGTCGGATTATTAAAATAATGCAAGAAATTAAGTTACGCCACATGTCCGCTCTAAAATTAATCTGTCTCCGAGGTATCACTATGCTTTGTGTAATTTGTAACGTCGCTGGAAATATTATACATATAATATATAATATTATAAAGTTCATATTAATCTTTCATCCTGAATCTCAAGGGTATCACAAAATTCTCCACCTGCTAGTCACAAAACACCTACATACATCTGTATTCACTCCATATATGAAAGATCTACTGCCATATTGAGCATTGGTACACAGGAAAATTTTACACGTTGTGGGCTTTTAATGTATCTAATTTCTACAGGCTGTTACTCATGAGTCACCATACTGGCATTAAATATGGTGTCAACCGATGTTTTAACCTGAACGCACATAATAAAACGTCACATAATAACATCATTGTGAGGCATCACAGGCTAATGTTTTCTCTGGTTGTTGCATTTAATGTTGTTATTGAGATGATAACGGTGTGATCGAAATTCCAATTGAAAACTTCCTGAAAATTATACATCCTCGAAGCGCTTTTAGGATTTGTTTTTGTCATCAAAAGCGTCGAAGTAAAGTTAACACTAGAGCGTTACAGCAACATTGTTAGTTTCAAAATTCCGTCAAATATAAATACGCACATCCGTTTATATTTGACGGACTTTTGAAACTCTAACAATGCTGTTGTTGAGGAGCGATTCGCATTTAAGAAAATTAAAATGAGATTGAAACTCATGTAAAATTACAAGGTGACATCATTTTTTTCCATCCAATTCCTCATAAACATGTGGCATGTGAAAAATATTTGGTTATCTTACATTGAACAGGTGAGCCTGGAACAAGCCAAGATTATCAGATTTGTTGACACACACCCACCCCTGAATCCGTATAAAAATCCCCGATCCACCCTCAGGAATCAAGCTGAAAACATGGCTCTTTTCTGGATCCTGTCTTGCCTTGCTCTTGTGAGCATAACCTACGGTACTGTTTCCATACTCTGCCTTTTGTCTTCTTCTGTTTTCAGAACGAATTACTTCTCAGTGTGAACTTAGTTCATTATAATGTTTGTTGTTATTCCTTTGAAGCATTTGAGTGAAACAGATGATCCGGTATAATTTTAGAGAGCTGTTGAAGTATATGATTTAAGAAAAACCTTTGTGCCATTTTGGTTTTTCAACTGAACTGAGTGAGCTCAAAACTCAAAAAGGATAGTTTTAATCCTGATGGCTGAATTATGCATGAAAAATGCTGATTTTGTGTGTGTGTGTGTGTGTGTGTGTGTGTGTGTCTAGGTTGCGGTGTCCCTGCCATCCAGCCAGTTGTCACTGGCTATTCAAGGATTGTGGATGGTGAGGATGCTGTGCCCCACTCCTGGCCCTGGCAGGCGTCTCTGCAGGTGAGATAATCTACTGTCAGATCTTCCTCAAAGTCCTTGTACCATCCGCTCAGACATGTTCATCAGCATAATTACAGGCAAGCTAGTGTTGAGCATTAGAAAGATTTCACTTCAGTCGGTTTGATAACTGAGGTCTGGGAGTGATTACCAATCACAGAAAGTTATTTCTAGTTACTAGAATCACAGTTCATTTTTCTAAATTGAGCCCAGCTCTACGATTAGGAAGAGTGGCATGTTGATTATTGAAAAACACATTTTCCTCTGTGTAGCAGATCTATCATAGACTTTAGCCATATTTTTTCAATCAGTCTTCTGCTCTTTTATTTTTAAATTCTTAGTGACTTGATCTGTATATTCAATTCAGTACTTCGTTATGGAATATACTGAAACAGAATTGTTCTGATTTCTCCTGTCAATAGGATTACACTGGTCACCACTTCTGCGGTGGCTCTGTGATCAACCAGTACTGGGTTGTGACTGCTGCTCACTGTCAAGTCAAGTATGGATAGATTAGAATGATAAATATCAGATTTTTTCCATGATTTTTTTATAAACAAAGGAAATGTGATTGACATTACAACTCATGATCTCTGCTGTAGGACATCTGATCGTGTGATCCTGGGAGAGCACAACCGTGCTTCCAACACTGAGAGCATCCAGACCATGACAATTCTCAGGGTTTGTCCATTAACATCTTTCTCATATTTCAGATTAAGAAAAACATTCAGTATCTGACATTTGATTTTAAGCAGTCTGGGTTAAATGACCATAAAACAAAGGTGCGGTTGGACCAAGAGGTGTTGTTTTTGTAATCATATGCAAAGAAAAGGAATCATATGGAAGAAAAGAAAAGAAAAGAAAAAGAAGAACTCTCTTACTTTCTCTCTCTCTCCCACCCTTCCTCTTCCCATCACTCTCTTTCTCATTCTCTATCATTTCTAACTTGCAGGTCTTTCAGCACCCCAATTATAACACCAATACCATGAACAATGACGTTGCTCTGATCAAACTGGCCTCTCCTGCCCAGCTCAACACCCGTGTGTCTCCTGTGTGTCTGGCTGGAACCTACGACAACTTCCCTGCTGGACTGAAGTGTGTGACCAGTGGTTGGGGTCGGACCAAATACTATGGTAATCTCACGATTTTCATGAGTTATCAGTGAAATCCTTGCCTTGTTTACAGAAAAAAGTCAATGTAGTGAGGTTTTTATTTGCTCTTTTTCACATCCAATATGTTCAGTGCAGTATTCTCTATGCTTAGTTTCCAATGTTTGGGTTATAGGTGGAGGAATTATTGCCCAAGCATCTTCCGGTTGCTCAGACATTCCTGAGCAGAAATTTGAATGCTGAGATGTCATCTCTCTCTCTCTCTTTCTTTATTTTCAGTTCCTGAAGGCGCTACCATCCTGCAGCAGACTGCCCTGCCCCTGCTGTCCAACACTGAATGTCAGCGTTATTGGGGAAGCAGCATCTCTGATGTCATGATCTGTGCTGGAGCAGCTGGTTCCTCCTCCTGCATGGTATTAACATGAATCAAAATATGACAACATAACAGATTAATGAAAGCTACTGTTAAAACATAAAGAAGGTATTACATCATTGTATTATATTACAACATTTAATATAGTTGTTGCAATGTTGCAAGGTTTAAAAAGTCTTATGACTATTGCTTTGCATTGATGTCATTGCTGTATAGCTAAAATGTGAATGGAAAAATAGCCCACTGTTTGTATGAGTTTTTGTGTGTATGTGTGTGTGTGAGAGATAGAGAGAGAGAGAGAGAGAGAGAGAGAGAGAGAATGCACATATCCACTCTGATCTGTGTTTGATTCTCTGTTTCAGGGTGACTCTGGTGGTCCTCTGGTGTGTCAGAAATCTGGTGCCTGGACTTTGGTTGGTATCGTGTCCTGGGGAAGAAGCACCTGTGCGACCAACGTCCCTGGAGTGTACGCCCGCGTCACCAAGCTCCGTTCATGGATCGACCAGACCATTGCTGCTAACTAACGCTGTCAAAGCCATGCATTCAGTTTCCTCCTCTTTATCAATAAAGATGAGCTTGTTTAAATGACCATCAGACTACTTTTTGGGGTTATTACTTCTGAATAGTCACCACACTTAACAATAATAATAATAATAATAATAATGATAATGATAATGATAATAACAATAACATACTGTGATGGTACATGACAAAAATAATTCCATATCATTTCTTGGTTCATTTTTTTTATTTTTTGTACCCCCAGACACCAAAATATTTTTTCGTTGCCTAAGGACCACGCTGAGCGGCCATGGTATAGATTCACAGAGAAAATCATGAATTTATAGATCATAAAACAATGTAAACCATTCCAGAGAAAGGGAAAGCGGTAGGAAAAGGCTCGGTTTCCAGCGGACTTCTTTTTAACTCTTGGAACGACTAATAGTCCAGAATCTTGAGAGAGCAGGGTGTGAGGGGGTTTGTGGTGTAGACACCATCTTCAGCTATATCGCTCTTGCTCTTGATTCCAGATATGTCATCTTTTTCTTTAATTCCACATTTTCTCTTTTCAGCATCAGGAAATTTACCATAGTTAAAACAAAATGGTGACTCCCAATCGGAGTTCCCAATCGGAAATTTTAATGGGACTGCCCGCTGAAGTCGGATTTCCAACTCAGAAAGTCGGAGGATCCTCACCAACCTTCACAATCCAAGATGGCTGCCCCCTGTAGTGAAGTAGTGAAAGCTGTAGTCGTTTACTGCTTATTGGGACATCTGTCTTAGTTGTGTCTCATTAAATCAGTCGTACACACAGTACTGTCCAACTTCTATCTGTGGACATGTTGCTACCGTGTTTGTATGCGCAAAATACCATGTAATGTGTGTCATCAACTGGTATTGCTAACAATGGCTAATAATGGCTAACCTGGCTGAAACGATTTTCCGACTCGTTGTACTGGGAATGCGGTCAACTCGGGTAAATGGAATGCAGCATAAGTCAACCAAGATGCTGTGTGATGTCCACCGCTGCTCACACCTCATTCCTCTCCGCCTCTGGAATCACTGCTCTGCAGATTTCTCTGACCTTTACATTCTCAGGGTTTTCAGCTACACCATATAGATGTAGACACCATCCTCAGCTGTACCGCTCCTGCTCATTACCTCTTCATTCCAGATATGCCATCTTTTTCTTTAACTCCACATTTTCTCTTTTCAACATATCGCTTTCCTTCCTCAAGTCCATTATTATGACCAGCCTAGGGGTAACTGAGCATAACAGGAAAGTGACTCCCCTTTTCCCTACTCCCAATGATGACCCGTGCTACAACGCACACTTTTGACTCAGGGTCATTACACCATAATATCTCTGTGAATTAAGAGCCTCACTCACGTTCTCAAGTTCAGCTGAGTTTTTCTTGACCATATCTTTGAGTTGATCTGCCCTTGAATTGATTTTCCCGGAGAACATTTGTATGACGTTATTTGCACTTCAGTCAGGGTCAGTTCCATTACGGTAGTTGATGGAGTATTCCTCAACTTCATTAACAAACCTTTAGGCATTAGCCCACATACAAAGATGTGAATATTTTTCCCCTAACATACAGGTGCTCTAGATAACACATCTGCCACTATGTTTTCTGAGCCCTTGATGTGTCGGATATCTAAATGATATGGCAAAGACACCACCTCGTGAGGCATTGATTGGGTTTTGAAGCGAATGGAGAAATGTGAGAGGGTTGTGGTCACTGCATAGAGCTACAGGTGAACCACTCCCACCAACATACACTTCAAAGTGTTGGAGAGCCCATATCAAGGCAAGTGCCTCCTTTTCAATGGCAGAACAATTCAGTTGATAACTTGAGGATTTCCGTGAAAAGAAACAAATGGGATGCTGTATCCCAGAGCCATCCTCCTGCAATAGCACCGCCCCTGCCCCCACCTTGCTGGCATCCACCTGAATGGTAAATGGCTTTTCTGGCCATGGAGCTATCAAGACGGGTGCAGAGGTTAGAAGGGCCTTAACGCTGTCAAATGCAAACCTTTGGACTTCAGCCGATCGGTTAACAGGGCAACAACCAAAGAAAAAAGTTCGTGCAAAAGCAACAATAATATCTGACTATGCCATGGAAACTCATTAATTCTTTCTTAGTGGTAGGGACAGGGTACTCATCAATCACCCTCACTTTGGTATGGATGGGGCGCACTTGTCCTTACCTCTCTACCTTGCCTAGGTACATCACGGTCGCTCCGGAGATTTGTACCCAAGTTTCAGTAATGACCACTACGTCATCCAGATAAACAGTAACTCCGTCCAGTCCCGCAACCATTTAATTCATTAATCTCTGGAACATTGTGGACACGTTCCTCAGACTGAAACTCATAACATGATAAGAAAACAAACCATCAGGACTAATAAATGCTGACATTTTGTGCCCTTGCTCCATTAACAGGACCTGCCAATATCCCTTAAGTACGTCTTTACCTACCACAGGGAGGATGCTCAATGCTTCACATTTGTAATAATGGCAATCAATTCCAACAAAATAATTCACAATGAAGTAACAAATTCCAATCTGTCGGTACCTATAATGAAATAAATCTTCCCCAACCCTCACTATCATCAAACGCCACTAACTAACGCTGACCCTGATCTTCAGAAGGCTTGGGATCAGGTAATTATGCACTGGATCCCGTAGGCTTGAGAAAACTGCCAATTGACCAGCAGCTCCCCAAACTTCGGACATGCCCCCGAGACAACTGCTACTAAACCCCTTACCATCCAGAAAACAACAAACTAAAACAAGAAACAGTGCGTTCAAGGACACGTTCTTTACCTACCACAGAAAATCAGGCACTGGCAGATCTGTTACGAAGGTTAACAAAAAATTTGATTCCTTTCTTTCGTTCTTTTTTTTTTTAAACCAATGAAGTAGCGCAAAACACAAAATTATTCTTGCTATGGAGTTCAATTAGGCTAAATACCAGTCAATTACAATTCAATTATTCGATTCTAAAATATTAATTTTCCAAATCTATATTCACTCTTCCCGCCTTCAATAAAGTATGGAGCACTCACCAAAGTCAAAAGTTATCCATACACACAAAAGGTTTCCATGACCTTGGGGTATTATCAGTTCAAACAAAGTGGAAAATCAAAAAAAGCCAAAACAATATCAACTTTCAACCAACACGTCTAGTTTTAGACGAGCCCCCAACTGTTACACCCACCTGGTGAGTGCGGAGTAGTGTTGGACCAAATGTTATATTACTTGCCCAACACAACCAAAAGAGCAAATGCGAGCCACCAAGACTTGCCAAAAGTTCCAAAAAAACAGGGTGTCGCCGGGGCGAGCCTTCTCACAAAAATGCCACACGTCTGCAACAGGCGTCCCAAAACAGGCAAAAGAGAGAAAAAGAGCCCCCGAGAGGAGTAGCTGCAGCACTTTTAAATCCCAGGTACAACTGTGCGCCGGTGTACTGTACCTAACTGGGCTGACTGCCTCCTGCCACACCACCAGCACACCTGCAGGGGAACACAAAGAAAAACACAACCACGGCCTGGGGGAAAAGGGGCAAAGCCCAGAGGGCCATGACAGTCAGTGTGTGTGTGTGTGTGTGTGTGTGTGTGTGAGAGAGAGAGTTGAGGTTCCACATTATTTTCATGAGCTAGTGCCTGAGAAGAGCCTAAGAAGAGACAGACAGACAGAAAGAAAGAAACAAACTCAACAAGATTTTGCAGTTTGCCTGTTCATGGTCCTGAAATACCACATGGTTGTTCATGGACTCACATGCACTGAATGTGAAGAACATAACTCTCACATATGACTGACTCCACAAGCCCTGTCAGTTTACGGACAGAAATATTGTAACCCTTTTCCACTGTGTGTGTGGGTGTGGAAAAGGTGACTGTGTGGCAGTCAGACTGACCATTTTCCATTGCTGCAGTTGTATCATTTTAATGTCAATACACTCCTTTAGGGAAAACAACAACAAACTTGGCTGCTGTTAAACTACATATTAGCCTACACATGCAAAACCAATAGACTTTCATTTATATATGGCCGCTTTTCAAATTAAACAGGAAAAACTCAAAGTACACTACTTATATAAATTTGTACATGGTCATACTTTTCAATCGGCTTTGCTGACAGCTTGAATACTTGCTCATCACTCACTCATTTTCAAAGCCGCTTACCCTAATTAGGGTCGCAGGGGGTACTAGGGCCTATCCCAGTGCTCACAGGGCGAAAGGCGGGGAAACACCCTGGACAGGTCGCCAGTCCATCGCAGGGCAGACACACAGACAAACATACTCACACACAGGGCAGACACACAGACAAACATACATTCATACCTAGGGGCAATTTAGTGTCTCCAATTCACCTAACCTGTATGTCTTTGGACTGTCGGAGGAAACCCACACCGACACGGGGAACACATGCAAACTCCACACAGAAAGGACCCACTTGCGCCATCATGCCACCTTGGAAATACTTACTCTGGTTAATAACTGTGAAACTTAGCCATAAGTGTGCCGTTCTCCAGAAAATATATCGGTTTATTGTAACCCTTTGCTTTAAACCTAATTGACCCCGGTTTCCCATCGCACCTGATCAAACATTTATCGCCCACACATCGCATGCTAATCAGTCATGATTAGATATGATCCAAGGCTGTGGAAAAAAGTGGCATCTGTGACAGGTTTACTCCTTGTCTTGTACCTGTCACACATGTTTCCCCAAAGCACAAAAATTCATATTAATCTTTCATCCTGAATCTTAAGGGTATCACAAAATGTTCCACTTGCTAGTCACAAAACACCTACATACATTTGTATTCACTCCATACATGGAAGATCTACTGCCATAATGAGCATCTGTACACAGGAAGATTTCCACCACCTTATCTGTTTAATAATATCACACTTTTCCTTTCCCTGCAGGAACTCTACCTAGAAAGTTTAGGCAGAGCCTGTTTAATCAGTGAAAACACACATATTGCTCAACGGGACTAAACCTGGCGTCACTAATGTCGCACGACAATTTCAACGTAATAATTATTTCAATACTCAAACATTAATTTGTCGGATTATTAAAATAATCCAAGAAATTAAGTTACGCCACATGTCCGCTCTAAAATTAATCTGTCTCCGAGGTATCACTATGCTTTGTGTAATTTGTAACGTCGCTGGAAATATTATACACGTTTTGGGCTTTTAATGTATCTAATTTCTACAGGCTGTTACTCATGAGTCACCATACTGGCATTAAATATGGTGTCAACCGATGTTTTAACCTGAACGCACATAATAAAACGTCACATAATAACATCATTGTGAGGCATCACAGGCTAATGTTTTCTCTGGTTGTTGCATTTAATGTTGTTATTGAGATTATAACGGTGTGATCGACATTCCAATTGAAAACTTCCTGAAAATTAAACATCCTCGAAGCGCTTTTAGGATTTGTTTTTGTCATCAAAAGCGTCGAAGTAAAGTTAAGAGCGTTACAGCAACATTGTCAGAGTTTCAAAATTCCGTCAAATATAAATACGCACATCCGTTTATATTTGACGGACTTTTGAAACTCTAACAATGCTGTTGTTGAGGAGCGATTCGCATTTAAGAAAATTAAAATGAGATTGAAAATCATGTAAAATTACAAGGTGACATCATTTTTTTCCATCCAATTCCTCATAAACATGTGGCATGCGAAAAATATTTGGTTATCTTACATTGAACAGGTGAGCCTGGAATAAACCAAGATTATCAAATTTGTTGACACACACCCACCCCTGAATCCGTATAAAAATCCCCGATCCACCCTCAGGAATCAAGCTGAAAACATGGCTCTTTTCTGGATCCTGTCTTGCCTTGCTCTTGTGAGCGTAACCTACGGTACTGTTTCCATACTCTGCCTTTTGTCTTCTCCTGTTTTCAGAACGAATTACTTCTCAGTGCGAACTTAGTTTATAATGTTTGTTGTTATTCCTTTGAAGCATTTGAATGAAACAGGTAATCCGGGGCTGTTAAAATATATGATTTAAGAAAAACATTTGTGCCATTTCTGCTTTTCAACTGAACTGAATGAGCTGAAAACTCAAAAAGGATAGTTTTAATCCAGATGGCTGAATTATGCAAAAAAAAAAAAAAGATGCTGATTTTGTGTGTGTGTGTGTGTGTGTGTGTGTGTGTATCTAGGTTGTGGTGTCCCTGCCATCCAGCCAGTTGTCACTGGCTATTCAAGGATTGTGGATGGTGAGGATGCTGTGCCCCACTCCTGGCCCTGGCAGGCGTCTCTGCAGGTGAGATAATATACAGTCAGATCTTCCTCAAAGTCCTTGTACCATCCGCTCAGACATGTTCATCAGCACAATTACAGGCAAGCTAGTGTTGAGCCTTAGAAAGATTTCACTTCAGTCAGTTTGGTAACTGAAGTCTGGGAGTGGTTACCATTCACAGAAAGTTATTTATAGTTAATAGAATCACAGTTCATTTTTCTAAATTGAGCCCAGCTCTATGATTCGAAAATACAACATGTTACTTGTAAACATATTTTCCTCTGTGCAGCGGATCTGTCATGGACTTTAGCCTAAATAAGTGACATATGTTTTCAATCAGTCTTCTGCTTTTTTTTAAATTCTTAGTGACTTGATCTGCATATTCAATTCAGTACTTCGTTGTGGAATATAATGAAACAGAATTGTACTGATTTCTCCTTTCAATAGGATTACACCGGTCACCACTTCTGCGGTGGCTCCGTGATCAGCCAGTACTGGGTTGTGACTGCTGCTCACTGTGAAGTCAAGTATGGATAGATTAGAATGATAAATATCAGATTTTTTCCATGATTTTTTTATAAACAAAGGAATTGACATAACAACTCTCATGATCTCTGCTGTAGGACATCTGATCGTGTGATCCTGGGAGAGCACAACCGTGCTTCCAACACTGAGAGCATCCAGACCATGAAAATTCTCAGGGTTTGTCCATTAACATCTTTCTCATATTTCAGATTAAGAAAAACATTCAGTATCTGACATTTGATTTTAAGCAGTCTGGGTTAAATGACCATAAAACAAAGGTGCGGTTGGACCAAGAGGTGTTGTTTTTGTAATCATATGCAAAGAAAACTAATCATATGGACGAAAAGAAAAAAAAAGAAAAAGGAGAACTCTCTTACTTTCTCTCTCTCTCACCCTTCCTCTTCCCATCTCTCTCTTTCTCTCTGTCTCTCATTACTGACTTGCAGGTCTTCCAGCACCCCAATTATAACACCAATACCATGAGCAATGACGTTGCTCTGATCAAACTGGCCTCTCCTGCCCAGCTCAACACCCGTGTGTCTCCTGTGTGTCTGGCTGGAACCTACGACAACTTCCCTGCTGGACTGAAGTGTGTGACCAGTGGTTGGGGTCGGACCAAATACTATGGTAATCTCACGATTTTCATGAGTTATCAGTGAAATCCTTGCCTTGTTTACAGAAAAAAGTCAATATAGTGGGGTTCTTATTTGCTCTTTGTCACATCCAATACGTTTAGTGCAGTATTCTCTATGCTTAGTTTCCAGTGTAAAAATCTCAGTCCTGGGATGTGGTATTTCTCTCTCTATCTCTCTCTCTCTCTTTCTTTATTCATTTTCAGTTCCTGAAGGCGCTACCATCCTGCAGCAGACTGCCCTGCCCCTGCTGTCCAACACTGAATGTCAGCGTTATTGGGGAAGCAGCATCTCTGATGTCATGATCTGTGCTGGAGCAGCTGGTTCCTCCTCCTGCATGGTATTAACATGAATCAAAATATGACAACATAACAGATTAATGAAAGCTACTGTTAAAACATAAATCAGGTATTACATCATTGTATTATATTACAACATTTAATATAGTTGTTGCAATGTTGCAAGGTTTAAAAAGTCTTATGACTATTGCTTTGCATTGATGTCATTGCTGTATAGCTAAAATGTGAATGGAAAAATAGCCCACTGTTTGTATGAGTTTTTGTGTGTATGTGTGTGTGTGAGAGATAGAGAGAGAGAGAGAGAGAGAGAGAGAGAGAGAGAATGCACATATCCACTCTGATCTGTGTTTGATTCTCTGTTTCAGGGTGACTCTGGTGGTCCTCTGGTGTGTCAGAAATCTGGTGCCTGGACTTTGGTTGGTATCGTGTCCTGGGGAAGAAGCACCTGTGCGACCAACGTCCCTGCAGTGTACGCCCGCGTCACCAAGCTCCGTTCATGGATCGACCAGACCATTGCCGCTAACTAACGCTGTCAAAGTCATGCATTCAGTTTCCTCCTCTTTATCAATAAAGATGAGCTTGTTTAAATGACCATTAGACTACTTTTTGGGGTTATTACTTCTGAATAGTCACCACACTTCACAATAATAATAATAATAATAATAATAATAATAATAATAATAATAATAACAATAATAACAATAATAATAATAATAATAACATACTGTGATGGTACATGACAAAAATAATTCCATATCATTTCTTGGTTAATTTTGGGACATTTTATTGACAACATATTTTTTTTATTTTTTGTACCCCCAGACACCAAAATATTTTTTCGTTACCTAAGGACCACGCTGAGCGGCCACGGTATAGATTCACAGAGAAAATCATGAATTTATAGATCATAAAACAATGTGCAGAGAACAATATAGAATCACAAAATCTTTTTTAAAATGTCAATAAATCATAAAGAAAAAAGGGAAGAACACTTGAAACATATTTACATATTGGATTTAATACAGGCGTAGGTTTGTGTCATGTAGTGTGTCGTGTCATATCGTGTACTTCATGTAAGGAGATTTCACTCCGTGTGAAACATCAAAAAGCAGTTCTTCTCTGCTGTAAAACAGAGATGTACATTACGCTTTTTGCACAACATTTTGGGTGTTCCTGTGCACCCAGGGACCCTGCATCTTCCCTTCTTGTCACACATTATTGGCCAGTGTGAGGTGTTGTCCAAGCGGACATCCTGGTTAAGGAATGGGAGCTGTGGGCCCCTGCTTCCTCCTCTTCTCCTCATACTGTTGGGAAATCCCACCACTGGTTCGCCCTCTCTTCCTGACATCTTTTTTGGATTTGCACAGACTGTGTGCAGTTTGGGACTTGAGGGTATACCGGCGCATGTAGTCACTTCTTGTCATTCCATTGTCAGCACAGTCCCATCTGTAGATGAGCCAATTTGTCACCACTACCATATCTATCAAATGAAAGACAAGGCGGTGGTACCATTTCTTTGACCTGATGTTGGTGCGATATAAAGCAATCAGTGAATCCAAGTCAACACCTCCCATGTGCTGATTGTATGTGGATACTCCTGCAGGGCATGGGACCTTGATGGGGTTTTTTTGGCCTCTGTCCCATCTGTCAACATGGGATACAGGGTGAGCACTTACATAGGTACTGAGGAGGGTGACTGACCTGTTGTCATACCACTTGACTGCATGCAGCTGGGTATTTCCAACATAGGCCGTTTTTTCCTGGAAGGACCCACAGCCAAATCTTTTCAGATCAGCATCTGCCATCATGGAACTGCCATGCAAGCGATTACAGCGCACCGTACCCAGACAGTGGATGCCTTGCTGGGACAACAGCATCAGTGGGACTGAGCTAAACCAATTGTCCAAGAACAGCTTGAAATTCCTGTTCTTCGGTATTGGTTCTGCTAGGCGCAGTACCACATTCCCACTTGCCCCTACATCTGGAAGCTTTGGTGGATGGACAGCTTTCCCAGTATAAACTTCAAAATTTTGTGGAACTCCATCTGATCCAGCAAGGACAAGTGTTTTGTAACCCCATTTTTTTGGTTTACTGGGTAGGTACTGCTTAATTCTGCTCTTGCCCTTAAATGGCACCATTTGCTCATCCACACACAATGTCTCACGCATAGGAAGTTGCCTCAGCTTGGCGAGGATGTGGTTTAGGAGAGGCCGAATCTTGTACGGCTCTTCGTAATCTGCCATATCTTTTGTGGGCTGATGACTGTTGTTGCTGAAATGAAGAAATCTTTCAATGGCCTCCCACTGTGCAAGAGGCATCACATCAGCACTGGATGCTATACAGGTTTGACTCATTAACAATGAGCTCAAAGAGGTCGTCAGAGATAAGACTTTTGAAATATTCGTATGGCGACAGAATTTCACCAGCTGATGCAGGGATGTGTAACCATTCAGGGTGTACTGGAGAGGCAGTGGTGTGACACGTTTTCCATCCATCGGGTCTGGGAGGAACTTCTGTCATCCTCAGACAGATTGACATCATCATCTTTGTCTTCAACTTCATCCTCACTGGTATCTTGAGCGTCTATAAAAATATATAAAAAGTAAGTTCCCAATCCCAACAAAAACACAACAAGAATAACTACAGCTTGATATTTGACCCCTATTTTGTATGCTGTCTGCCTTATAAACCTATCATTTCAATGGTGACCAGAGCTACTGTCAGAACTTGGGTTACGGAAAATTAATCAACACATTAGATTTGGTTGTGTACAAATGAGCTCAGTAACAACCACAGGAGCAATATTTAAAACCCTATTTTTTTTCACTTCTGCTCAAACCTTTTTCTCCATTCCACTCCTCCTCACTGTCATTGCTGTCTATCTCACTGTCCTCACTGTCAGATGGGATCTGCCTAACATGCTGATACTGCTCTTTTCTTCCATAGAACAATCTTACATCCATTTTTCTGTCAAAATGTATTCAAAAAAGTAAAATTAAATCAAAAATAAATAAACACAAAAATATTTAAAGTTCATATTGTGCACAAATTCATGTGATAATAAGTGATAACATCAAAACACATTGTCAGCAAAGACATACTTGAAAGTACCCCTTTTCATACAACGTTGCCCTGAGGCAACGAAAAGAAAAACTGAATTTCCGAACGTGCAAAATAAAAAAAAACCTTCACAAAACCTGACAAAAAGCTTCACTACACCTTCATGCACACACACATATTGTATTTACATTTTATATCATCTCAAATAAGATTAAAGTAAATGAGCTTACCTTCTTCTCACACCATGTGCTCCTGTGACCATGTGTCAGAAAAGGAAGTCCCACTTTCAAATGATGCTTCATGGTGACTCCCACACCTGATTGGACTGTTCTTTGATACTTGTTTGACCATTCTAATTGATTGCAGTGATTTAAAATGACATGTACTGGACATGGGGCTTAAGAAAACTGCGTTGCCTGAGGGCAATGCTGTGCTGTTGAGGGATAATAATAATAATAATAATAATAATAATAATAATAATGATAATAATAATAAAGGTTTATTTATAGCCTAATATCACTGTTGATAGTCTCAAAGGCCTTTACAAGTCCATAACAAAGTCAAATCAATATATATGTTATATATATATATAATATATATTATCCATAAGTTAGAGAAAATAGGTAAGTCTTTAGTCTGGTTTTGAAGGTATGAAGAGAGTTTGCCTCTCTAACTTCTGTAGTTAAACAATTCCAGAGAAAGGGAAAGCGGTAGGAAAAGGCTCGGTTGCCGGACTTCTTTTTAACTCTTGGAATGACTAATAGTCCAGAATCTTGAGAGCGCAGGGTGTGAGGGGGTTCGTGGTGTAGACACCATCTTCAGCTATATCGCTCTTGCTCTTGATTCCAGATATGTCATCTTTTTCTTTAATTCCACATTTTCTCTTTTCAGCCTCAGGAATAGTTAAAACAAAATGGTGACTCCCAGTCGGAGTTCCCAATCGGAAATTTCAATGGGACTGCCCGCTGAAGTCGGATTTCCAACTCAGAAAGTCGGAGGATCCTCATCAACCCCAACTTCAAAATTCAAGATGGCTGCCCCCAGTAGTGAAGCTCTATTGAAAGCTCTAGTAGTTTACTGTTTATTGGCATCTCTGTCTTAGTTGTGTCTCATTAAATCAGTTGTACACACAGTACTGTCCAACTTCTATCTGTGGACATGTTGCTACAGTGTTTGTATGCGCAAAATACCATGTAATGTGTGTCATCAACTGGTATTGCTAACAATGGCTAACAATGGCTAACCTGGCTGAAACGGTTTTCTGACTTGTTGTACTGGGAATGTGGTCAACTCGGGTAAATGGAATGCAGCATAAGTCAACCAAGATGCTGTGTGATGTCCACCGCTGCTGCCACCTCATTCCTCTCCGCCTCTGGAATCACTGCTCTGCAGATTTCTCTGACCTTTACATTCTCAGGGTTTTCAGCTACACCATATAGATGTAGACACCATCCTCAGCTGTACCGCTCCTGCTCATTACCTCTTCATTCCAGATATGCCATCTTTTTCTTTAACTCCACATTTTCTCTTTTCAACATATCGCTTTCCTTCCTCAAGTCCATTATTATGACCAGCCTAGGGGTAACTGAGCATGACAGGAAAGTGACTCCCCTTTTCCCTACTCCCAATGATGACCCGTGCTACAATGCACACTTTTGACTCAGGGTCATAACACCATAATATCTCTGTGAATTAATAGCCTCACTCACGTTCTCAATTTCAGCTGAGTTTTTCTTGACCATATCTTTGAGTAGATCTGCCCTTGAATTGATTTTCCCGGAGAACATTTGTATGATGTTATTTGCACTTCAGTCAGGGTTGGTTCCATTACGGTAGTTGATGGAGTATTCCTCAACTTCATTAACAAACCTTTAGGCATTAGCCTACATACAAACCTGTGAATATTTTTTCCCCTAACATGCAAGTGCTCTCAATAACGCATCTACCACTATGTTTTCTGAGCCCTTGATATGTCGGATATCTAAATGATACGGCTGAAGGAAAAGACACCACCTCGTGATTTTTGAAGCGAATGGAGAAATGTGAGAGGGTTGTGGTCACTGTATAGAGCTACAGGTGAACCACTCCCACCAACATACACTTCAGAGTGTTGGAGTGACAATATCAAGGCAAGTGCCTCCTTTTCAATGGCGGAACAATTCAGTTGATAACTTGAGGATTTCCGTGAAAAGAAACAAATGGGATGCTATATCCCAGAGCCATCCTCCTGCAATAGCACCGCCCCTGCCCCCACCTTGCTGGCATCCACCTGAATGGTAAATGGCTTTTCTGGCTATGGAGCCATCAAGACAGGTGCAGAAGTTAGAAGGACTTTAACTCTGTCAAATGCATTTTGACAGGCATCAGTCCACACTAAAAAAAACCTTTGGACTTCAGCCGATCGGTTAACAGGGCAACAACCAAAGAAAAAAGTTCCTGCAAAAGCAACAATAATATCTGACCATGCCGAGGAAAAGCATTAATTCTTTCTTAGTGGCAGGGACAGGGTACTCATCAATCACCCTCACTTTTGTATGGATGGGGCGCACTTGTCCTTACCCCTCTACCTTGCCTCGGTACATCACGGTCGCTCCGGAGATTTGTTCCCAAGTTTCAGTAATGACCACTACTAAAACAACAGACTACAACAAGAAATAGTGCGTCCAAGGACACGTTCTTTACCTACCACAGGGAGGATTCTATTTTTTCCAGAAAATCAGGAACTGGCAGATCTAGTTTGAACGTTAACGAAAAATGAGGTTTCTTTCTTTCTTTCTTTTTAACCAATGAAGTAGCGCAAAACACAAAATTATTATTGCTATGGAGTTCAATAAGGCTAAATACCAATCAATTACAATTCAATTATTCAATTCTAAAATATTAATTTTCCAAATCTATACTCACTCTGGCCCCCTTCAATAAAGTATGGAGCACTTACTGAAGTCAAAAGTTATCCATATACACAAAAAGTTTTCCCTGACCTTGTGGTATTATAAGTTCAAAAGTAGAAAAACAAAAAAAGCCAAAACAATACCAACTTTCAACCAACACATCTAGTTTTAGATGAGCCCCCAACTGTTACGCCCACCAGGTGAGAGCAACCAGTGAAGGGGGAGAATGCAGAGTAGTGTTGGACCAAATGTTATTTTATTTGGCTTACGCAACCAAAAGAACAAATGCAGCCACCAAGACTTGCCAAAAGTTCCAAAAAAACAGGGTGTCGCTGAGGCGAGCCTTCTCACAAAAAATGGTACACGTCTGCAACAGGCGTCCCAAAACAGGCAAAAGAGAGAAAAAAAGCCCCCAGGAGTAGTAGCTGCAGCCCTTTTAAATCCAAGGTACAACTGTGCGCCAGTGTACTGTACCTAACTGGGCTGATTGCCTCCTGCCACACCACCAGCACACCTGCAGGGGAACACAAAGAAAAACACAACCATGGCCTGGGGGAAAAGGGACAAAAACCCAGAGGGCCATGACAGTGTGTGTGTGTGTGTGTGTGTGTGTGTGTGAGAGAGAGAGAGAGAGTTGAGGTTCCGCAAAATTTTCATGAGCTAACTCCTTTATTTTAATGCTTATGACTGAAACAAAATTTAGTAGAAGCTTTACTGATCCGTGGATCAACAGGAGCATGTTTATGTGTGTTGGTTTAGGATCGGTAATGAGACGGAGTGGCGGAGGAGATGTTGCAGGCCAGTCTGATTTTAGATACTGGCCAGAGACCTCTCTGAGTCTGCAGTGCCCTTGAGCAAATAAAAAAAATATGAGGATGTAGGAGCAGATCAATGTTAAACAGTTGTTCAAGCATCTACAAAAGTTCCACAGCATAACAAAAGTGCCTGAGAAGAGCCTAAGAAGAGAAAGAAAGAAAGAAAGAAAGAAAGAAAGAAAGAAAGAAACTCAACAAGATTTTGAAGTTTACCTGTTCATGGTGTTGAAATACCACATGGTTGTTGAAATACCACATGGACTCACATGGACTGAATGTGAAGAACATAACTCTCACATATCACTGTCTCCAGAACCCCTGGCGCTTCAAGGACAGAAATATTGTAACACTTTTCCACTGTGTATGTGGGTGTTGAAAAGGTGACTGTGTGGCAGTCAGACTGACCATTTTCCGTTGCTGCAGCTGCACCATTTTAATGTCAATAAACTGCTTTAAGAAAAGCAACAACAAATTAGGCATCTGTTAAATTACATATGAGCCTACACATGCAATACCATTCACACCAATACACTTTCATTTTTATATATATATATATATATATATATATATATATATATATATGTACACACACACACAATTATCATATTATATATTCATCACATAATATATAACTATATGAAGGCATGTTCAAGTGTTCAGAACATTGTTGTATGGATTTCTGTGATCATATCGTCCAGCACATAAATATAAACGTGGTAGTTCCTCAGGTGATAAGACACAATTGTTGAACTCAACGGCACAATAAGAAAGTTTAGTGTACGTTTACGACTTGCAGAGAGACGCGAGTGGGCGTCTCTACTTTGCTGATTAACCAAAGAGCAAGGAAATCTGAGAACCTGAGCTTTAAATGTGGCCACTTTTCCGATAATACGGGAAAAACTTCTCAAAGGGCACCACTTATCCGAATTTGTATATGGTCGTTCTTTTCAAATCAGCTTTGCTGACAGCTGGAATACTTGCTCATCACTCACTCATTTTCAAAGCCACTTATCCCAATTAGGGTCGCGGGGGGTGCTGGAGACTGTCCCAGTGCTCATAGGGCGAGAGGCGAGAAAACACCCTGGACAGGTCACCAGTCCATCGCAGGGCAGACACACAGACAAACGCACTCACACGCAGGGCAGACACAGACAAACATACATACATACTTAGGGGCAATTTAGTGTCTCCAATTCACCGAACCTGCATGTCTTTGGACTGTCGGAGGAAACCCACGCAGACACGGGGAACACATGCAAACTCCACACAGAAAGGACCCACTTGCGCCATCATGCCGCCTTCGAATACTTACTCTGGTTAACAATTGTGAAACTTAGCCATAAGTGTGCCGTTCTCCAGAAAATATATCGGTTTATTGTAACCCCTTGCTTTAAACCTAATTGACCCCGGTTTCCCATCGCACCTGATCAAACATTTATCGCCCACGCATCGCATGCTAATCAGTCGTGATTAGATATGATCCAAGGCTGTGGAAAAAAGTGGCATCTGTGACAGGTTTACTCCTCGCCTTGTACTTGTCACACGTTTCCCCAAAGCACAAACATCCAAAAGTTCATATTAATCTTTCATCCTGAATCTTAAGGGTATCACAAAATGTTCCACTTGCTAGTCACAAAACACCTACATACATTTGTATTCACTCCATACATGGAAAATCTACTGCCATAATGAGCATCTGTATGTACACAGGAAGATTTGTTCCACCATATCTGTTTAATAATATCACACTTTTCCTTTCCCTGCAGGAACTCTACCTAGAAAGTTTAAGTAGTGCCTGTTTAATCAGTGAAAACACACATATTGCTCAACGGGACTAAACCTGGCGTCACTAATGTCGCACGACAATTTCAACGTAATAATTATTTCAATACTCAAACATTAATTTGTCGGATTATTAAAGTAATCCGAGAAATTAAGTTACGCCACATGTCCGCTCTAAAATGAATCTGTCTCCGAGTTATCACTATGCCTTGAGTAACTGTAACGTCGCTGGAAATATTATACACGTTTTGGGCTTTTAATGTATCTAATCTCTACAGCCTGTTACTCATGAGTCACCGTACTGACATTAAATACGGTGTCAACCGCTGTTTTAACCTGTTCTATAGTGAGTCTGTGCTTACACTGAGTAAAGTGTAATGCTTTCTACTTCAGTCTAATTTAGTTTTAAAGAACGCACATAATGAAAACTTCCTGAAAGTTAAACATCCTCGAAGGGCTTTTAGGATTTGTTTTTGTCATTAAACGCGTCGAATTCAATTTAAGAGCGTTACAACAACATTGTTAGAGTTTCAAAATTCCGTCAAATATAAATACGCACATCCGTTTATATTTGACGGAATTTTGTAACTCTAACAATGCTGTTGTTGAGGAGCGATTCGCATGTCAGAAAATTAAAATGAGATTAGAACTCCTGTAAAACTACAAGGTGACATTTTTTTCCGTCCAGTTCCTCATAAACATGGGGCATGCGAAAAATATTTGGTTATCTTACATTGAACAGGTGAGCCTGGAATACACCAAGATTATCAGATTTGTTGACACACACCCACCCCTGAATCCGTATAAAAATCCCCGATCCACCCTCAGGAATCAAGCTGAAAACATGGCTCTTCTCTGGATCCTGTCTTGCCTTGCTCTTGTGAGCGTAACCTACGGTACTGTTTCCATACTCTGCCTTTTGTCTTCTCCTGTTTTCAGAACGAATTACTTCTCAGTGCGAACTTAGTTTATAATGTTTGTTGTTATTCCTTTGAAGCATTTGAATGAAACAGGTAATCCGGGGCTGTTAAAATATATGATTTAAGAAAAACATTTGTGCCATTTCTGCTTTTCAACTGAACTGAATGAGCTGAAAACTCAAAAAGGATAGTTTTAATCCAGATGGCTGAATTATGCAAAAAAAAAAAGCTGATTTTGTGTGTGTGTGTGTGTGTGTGTGTGTGTGTATCTAGGTTGTGGTGTCCCTGCCATCCAGCCAGTTGTCACTGGCTATTCAAGGATTGTGGATGGTGAGGATGCTGTGCCCCACTCCTGGCCCTGGCAGGCGTCTCTGCAGGTGAGATAATATACAGTCAGATCTTCCTCAAAGTCCTTGTACCATCCACTCAGACATGTTCATCAGCACAATTACAGGCAAGCTAGTGTTGAGCATTAGAAAGATTTCACTTCAGTCGGTTTGATAACTGAGGTCTGGGAGTGATTACCAATCACAGAAAGTTATTTATAGTTACTAGAATCACAGTTCATTTTTCTAAATTAAGCCCAGCTCTACGATTCAAAAATACAACATGTTACTTATTAAAAAAACATATTTTACTTTAGCCTATGTGTGTGACATTTGTTCTAAATAAGTCATATTTTTTCAATCAGTCTTCTGCTCTTTTGAAAATCTTAGTGACGTGATCTGTATATTCAATTCAGTACTTCGTTGTGGAATATACTGAAACAGAATTGTACTGATTTCTCCTTTCAACAGGATTACACTGGTTTCCACTACTGCGGTGGCTCTGTGATCAACCAGTACTGGGTTGTGACTGCTGCTCACTGTCAAGTCAAGTATGGATAAATTAGAATGATAAATATCAGATTTTTTCCCATGATTTTTTATAAACAAAGGAATTGACATAACAACTCTCATGATCTCTGCTGTAGGACATCTGATCGTGTGATCCTGGGAGAGCACAACCGTGCTTCCAACACTGAGAGCATCCAGACCATGAAAATTCTCAGGGTTCGTCCATTAACATCCTTCTCATATTTCAGGCTAAGAAAAACATTCAGTATGTGACATTTGATTTTAAGCAGTCTGGGTTAAATGACCGGAAAAACTAAAGCGCAGTTGGACCAAGAGGTGTTGTTTTTAATGAAAAACATAATCATATGCAAAGAAATGGAATCGTATGGAAGAAAAAAAAAGAAAAAGGAGAACTCTCTTACTTTCTCTCTCTCTCCCACCCTTCCTCTTCCCATCACTCTCTCTCTCTCTCTCTCTCTCTCTCTCTGTGTCTCTCTTTCTCTCTCTCTCTCTCTCTCTGTGTGTCTCTCTTTCTCTCTCTCTCTCTCTCTCTCTCTCTCTCTCTCACTCTCTCTCTCTCTCTCATTACTGACTTGCAGGTCTTCCAGCACCCCAATTATAACACCAATACCATGAACAATGACGTTGCTCTGATCAAACTGGCCTCTCCTGCCCAGCTCAACACCCGTGTGTCTCCTGTGTGTCTGGCTGGAACCTACGACAACTTCCCTGCTGGACTGAAGTGTGTGACCAGTGGTTGGGGTCGGACCAAATACTATGGTAATCTCACGATTTTCATGAGTTATCAGTGAAATCCTTGCCTTGTTTACAGAAAAAAGTCAATGTAGTGAGGTTTTTATTTGCTCTTTTTCACATCCAATATGTTTAGTGCAGTATTCTCTATGCTTAGTTTCCAATGTTTGGGTTATAGGTGGAGGAATTATTGCCCAAGCATCTTCCGGTTGCTCAGACATTCCTGAGCAGAAATTTGAATGCTGAGATGTCATCTCTCTCTCTCTCTCTCTTTCTTTATTTTCAGTTCCTGAAGGCGCTACCATCCTGCAGCAGACTGCCCTGCCCCTGCTGTCCAACACTGAATGTCAGCGTTATTGGGGAAGCAGCATCTCTGATGTCATGATCTGTGCTGGAGCAGCTGGTTCCTCCTCCTGCATGGTATTAACATGAATCAAAATATGACAACATAACAGATTAATGAAAGCTACTGATAAAACATAAATCAGATATTACATCATTGTATTACATTACAACATTTAATATAATTGTTGTAATGTTGCAAGGTTTAAAAAGTCTTATGACTATTGCTTTGCATTGATGTCATTGTTGTATAGCAAAAATGTGAATGGAAAAAAAAGCCCACTGTTTGTGTGTGTCTGTGTGTGTGTGTGTGTGTGTGTGTGTGAGAGAGAGAGAGAGAGCGAGAGAATGCAAATATCCACTCTGATCTGTGTTTGATTCTCTGTTTCAGGGTGACTCTGGTGGTCCTCTGGTGTGTCAGAAATCTGGTGTCTGGACTTTGGTTGGTATCGTGTCCTGGGGAAGAAGCACCTGTGCTACCAACGTCCCTGGAGTGTACGCCCGCGTCACCAAGCTCCGCTCATGGATCGACCAGACCATTGCTGCTAACTAACGCTGTCAAAGCCATGCATTCAGTTTCCTCCTCTTTATCAATAAAGATGAGCTTGTTTCAATGAACACTGAACTTACCTTTGGGTTATTTCTGGTGAAGAATCCCCATTCTTACTACACTTAAAATGAAAATGGTACCTCTTCACTGAGCAAAGGAAGATTTGTCTTGTGTTTTAAATGAGAAAATGAGGGAAATCTGGCCGGGGTTGTTGGGTTTTGTTGTACATCTCTACTCAGGTATGTACTGCAACAATTGTGCATATAGTAAGTGCGATATAAAATATCAGAGGGGCTTGGAGAAATGTGCAGTAGAGCATCATGGCACCTGTTTGCCTTGAGTTGCCAAACGAACCCAAGGGCATTCTACATGGCTCCAGGGGGATGGCAGCCACCAGCCTGCTGCAGTGAGCCCAAACTAGGGAACTGAGAGTAGACATCAGGAAGATGTGGTCCAGACAACCGTCAGATCTGACACAGTCATGTGTTGTGTTCCTTATGGAGCTGATTGTGCCATGGGAAGAGGGATATAAGGAGGCTTTTAAGTAAATGCCATATACCAAGTACTGGCGCAGGCCTGCAAGGACAAGGCCTGACAAACATAGTTGTTTCCTGTAGTTGTTGTGGGCAGGAGGCTCCACAGAACGGTTGGCGAGGACACTTTCATAAACGCAGGGAATGCTCATTTAGACTACTCTCACTGAGGAGGCAGCAGAAGTGAAACGTCCTTGTGGTAAGACCTGCGAGAATGCAGGGGATCTTAAAATACAGTAGACCAAGTCCAAATGTGGGACAGGTGAGTCACTACTTCCCACAGCACTGGAGATTTCTCGGCAACATTGGTCAAAGGTTATGGAAGTGTTTTCAAATCCGGAAGAACGGCACAAGTTTGAAAATGGCAGAGGGTAGTTTTGTCCCTAAAAAAGAAAGACCACTCGAAAATCCCCCATGTGGGCGTAGAATGTAAGATGTTCTTTTCAGTGCTGATGAGGATGATCTCATTCCTGACTGAGAATGAATATATTGAAACCTCCATCAAAAAGGGTAAGGATTCAAGTTTTGTCAGGGTGCCTAGAAGACCTGGAGTTCTCAGTCAGTTGATTCAGGAAACCAAGGTAAAGAGAAAGAACCTAACAGGTGTCTGTCTAGACTAGGAAATAGCTCCATTGCTCACAATCTCATTTTAAAAAGCATTGAACCACTACCACACTCCAGACCACATCAAGGGAATGATCATTAGCTACTTTGAAGATATCAGGTTTCACTTTAAAACCACCAGATTTACAACACAGTGGGATAACCTTTATAAAGCCTTTAACGGCATCTTTTCACAATGATCTAACACTGTGACGAGATGGCGTTTAACATTTCGCTTGTCATGGGCATGAACCTAATCATTATGGTTCAGCCGTGGGCAGCCTTGGCCTAAAGGCTAGAGAAGCAGTTCGGGACCGAAAGGTTGCCGCCGTGATCCCGGCGAGGGGAGTAAATGAATAGGGCTTTCCTCCTCCCTCTACATCCAAGGCTGAAGTGCCCTTGAACAAGTCACCTGACCCTCAACTGCTCCCCCAGGCTGTGACTGCCCACTGCTCTGGGTGTGTGTGTGTTCACTGCTTCAAATCAGTTAAATGCAGAGTCCTAATTTCCCCTCAGGGATAAATATAGTATCTTAAAAAAAAAAAAAAGAAGGAAAAAAAACAAACAAAAAAAAATCATAGCAGCAGAGAAAGTAAACAGAGGTCCAAACATCTCTCTCTCTCTCTCTCTCTCTCTCTCTCTCTCTCTCTCTCTCTCTCTCTCTCTCATGTTCTCCCTCAACACACACACATATCATGTCCACACTCTCACATTTTGTTTTATGTTCACAGAGGTCAGTGGAAGTGAAAGTCATAAAGAGAACAAAATATAAAAGTGACAAAAGTGAAAAGCAGTCTTATGACATTTGGGAAGAAATACATTCCAGATTTCAGGTGGAAAAAAAGAGGGGTAAGTACAAAGAAATATTTTTAGAACGGGTAATCTTCAATACACAGTAAAACATGTAAATGTTATACTTAGTGTAAGATTTAGTTTACACAATGACAAAACAGTTATTTTTAAAAGTTTCTTATTTTGTTCTATAGAAGTATTTGTCAACACAGTTAAAGTCAGCCAAATCATTTTATGCCTTCCTTTGGTTGTCGGGGGCTTATTTGTGTTAATAGTTTCCCCTCTATTGAAGGGGGGTGGTTTATGTTGACCAGTTTGGTCATGTTCGTTTTCTTAAAAACCACAGACATTCTGATTAAGCTCATCGATGGTACAACAGTTTCTGAATATGTTATTGGTTCAAAAACATCAGACAAAATCAGGCAGGCCCTCCTAAATGCCCTATATATATACTGTTTTTATTTTTTATCATGTGTGAATGGCAAACAGTGCTTATGTTAAATTAGTGTCCTGGAATATAAATGGTTGCAGAAATCCTGTGAAAAGGAAAAAGGTACTTTTATATTTGAAGCACAAACAAGCTGATATAGCATTTATTCAGGAGACACATCTAAAGGATGACGAGGTGAAAAGATTTAGAAGAGACTGGGTGGGGCAGGTTTACTATAGTTCATTTTCTAGCAAACAGAATGGAGTTTTAATTTTGGTGCACAAAAGGTTGGCCATCTCAGTAGTTAAGGAAGTTAAGGACACTAGTGGCAGAATTATTTGTGTTGAAACCATCATAAATGGCATGCAGCTAACACTGTGTAATATATATGCTCCTAACAAAGAAGATCCATCCTTTTTTCATGAGGTTAATAGTATCTTGGGAAATGCACAAGGGCAAATAATTTTGGCAGGAGATTTTAATCAGGTTTTAGATGGGGTGCTCGATAAAAGCAGATATTCAGGGTCCTCAGTCCCAAGGGATAGGGCTGCCATTCACATGCTTATAGAGGACAATGGCTTGATTGATGTTTGGCGATTAGTTAACCCAAGGCAAAGGGAATACACATTTTACTCACACTGCCACAAGTCCTACTCAAGAATTGACATTATTTTGGTTTCTCAGAACCTAGCTCGTGCTGTCATAGCTGGCAACATTAATACAATCTCTCTGTCAGATCATGCCTCTGTCGAACTGTGTATAAATATAAATGCAGACAAACTTAGACGAGGCAGATGGAGAATGAATACAATTCTGCTACAGGACGAGACATTTGCTAAGGCTCTTGCAGAAGATCTGTTATCATTTTTTGAGATCAATGTTGGTAGTACAGACAGCGTGGCAATAGTTTGGGAGGCATCTAAAGTCTACTTCAAAGGCAAAATTATCGCACAAACTTCCAGGAGAAAAAGAGAAAGTATAGATAAAATCAAGAAACTCGAGACAGAATTAAGTGAAATGGAAAAGGAATTGGCCAAACACTATTCTGAAAGCCTATTTAAAAATATTTGCAAATGTAAATTTGATATTCACGAAATTTACAATAAGGAGTCAGAATATGCTCTGTTTCGACTTAAAACAATGTTTTACGAATCAGGGGAGAAAACAAGCAGGCTATTAGCCAGACAGCTAAAGGAACAAAACCTCTCCCACATAATCCCAGCGATTAGAGCAGGGGGCTCTCTTGTGACATCCTCAAAGGAAATGAATGATACTTTTAAAAAATTCTATGAGAATCTATATAGATCATCTGGTACCCCAAATAAATTGTCGCTGCAGCAATTTTTTACTAATATACACCTTCCAAAATTATCTTCTGAGCAAGCAGCTTTTCTCAATGAACCATTGACACAGGAGGAGGTGAAACATGCTATCCTGACTATGAAGGCAGGGAAATCACCTGGAACTGATGGACTCCCCTTCGAGTACTATAGAAAATATATAGATATAATTACTCCAATACTAACAAATGTATTCCAGGAAGCTTTTCAAACTGGTTCACTTTCACCAACACTTAACGAAGCACTTATTTCATTGATTCCTAAGAAGGGTAGAGACCATACAGATCCTGCTAATTTCCGACCAATCAGCCTCATTAATGTCGACAGTAAAATACTGGCTAAAGTACTGGCTCTAAGGCTTGAAACGGTTTTGCCATGCATTATACACACTGACCAAGTAGGCTTTATAAAGGGGAGATCCTCTACTGATAACCTACGAAGGCGTCTACACTTAATGTGGTTAAACTCTTCAAGCATGGTGCCAATGGCAGTCATCTCACTGGACGCTGAGAAGGCCTTTAACAGGGTCGAGTGGGGTTTTTTATATGTGGCCTTGTCGGGGTTTGGCTTCGGTCTGGGGTTTAGCGCATGGATAAAACTAATGTACAACAATCCCAAAGCTGCAGTTATGACAAATGGTCTCATTTCCTCATTCTTTAATCTTTCCAGAGGAACACGGCAGGGATGCCCCCTCTCACCACTCTTATTTACAATTGCCTTGGAACCTTTGTCGGCAGCCATACGAGCACACCCAGCCATTAAGGGAGTGGACGGTGGTGGCAGTCAGCATAAGCTAATGCTCTACGCTGATGACATTCTGCTATTGACTAGTGATCCCAAAAATTCCCTACCACCTTTAATGAATACCATTCATGACTACTCAAAGTTCTCAGGCTATCAAATTAACTGGAACAAGTCTGAAGTGATGCCAATATCCAAACATTGCCACCCACAAGTAACAACACAATATAAATTTAGATGGATCCCAAAAGGCATGGTTTACCTAGGTATCAAGCTTAGTCCAGACCTAGGCGAGATAATAACGCTGAATTTTGAACCACTCCTTCAAAAAATTAAAACAAACCTTGGGAAATGGGAGAAACTAAACTTGTCCTTATGAGGCAAAGTAAATGTTATTAAAATGATAATAGCCCCCCAATTTAACTACATATCCATGATGCTGCCGCTCAGTATACCTGATCACATTTTTAAACAATACGAGAATCTCATTAGAGACTTCCTCTGGGCAGGGAGGAAACCCAAATCTAAGCTTAGCAAGACGTGTGCCCCTAAAGATAAAGGTGGCCTTAGCCTACCAGATGTGAGATTATACAGTTTGTCATTTGAAATGACTAAGATAGCCATCCACTGGAGGGAAAGTACATCTGGTTTGGACTGGGTTACTATAGAGCAGAGTCTTGCTGCACCATTTCATCCTATCAGTGTGATATCCCAACGTTTGAGTGACACAAAAAAAAAAATCAACCCAATTATTAAACATTCTAGCGAGGTTTGGGCGAAGGTACATAAAATGCATAAGATCTCACATTACAAACAGTGCTATGCCTCACTTTGGTTCAATCCAGAAATACGAATAGGGAAGCAGAAAGTGTTCTGGAAACGGTGGCTGGATAATGGAATACATACAATCAGTGATCTTTATAAAGATGGTACATTCATGCCATTCTCTGAATTAGTTCAAAAGTACAAATTACAAGAGAAGCAAGATTTTTGGAAGTATTTACAAATCAGACATTGTATCACTAGTAAGTTTCAGTCAGATGATGCAGATAATCCAATTGTTAAATATCTTAAAAACCCATTCAACCCTAAAGCGTCAACATTTTACAACAACTCAATTTATTTAATCAGCAGTACATGTGATAATTTGAGGATGATATGGCAGAGAGACCTTAACTGTGAAATTGACAAGGACGATTTGAAACAGATTATGGCCAATAATGGTAAATATATTAGGGAAGCTAGAGGGAAATTTATTCAATATAAAATTTTGCACCGATATTACTGGACACCATATAGACTTTTTAAAATAGGATTAATAAATAGCAGTACGTGCTGGAAATGTAAACAAGAGAGGGGCACCTTTCTCCATCTTATATGAGAATGCTCTAACGCCAAACCATTCTGACATGATGTGCTGGAATTTTTGGAGACATGGGTGGGACAAACCTTACCGGTTTCCCCACGCTTATGCCTTTTGGGAGATAAAACAGAAATACCAAATGTGACAAAAAGTGCATATTCAGTTTTGATGGTTGGGATAGTCTCAGCCGCTAGAATTATACTGAGACATTGGAAATCAACCGCGCGTCCGACACTTCAAGAATGGAAAGTGCTAATGAGTGAAACAGCATCATACGAGGTTATGTTGGCTAGGATGGGGGGGAAAGGTTGCCAAGCATTGGAAATTTGGGATTATTTTATGGTTCATTTGACCTCTAACTAGAAGCTTGAATGTATAATTTTCTTTATTTTTCTCCCTCCCTCTTCTGAAATATTTAAATACCAAAATCCCTGAGTGTTTAACATGTACAACTTTATTTTCCTTTAACCAGGAGCACTTGTTTTTTCATTGTTCTGCCATACCACTGTCTGACTTGTTTTTCTGTATGTTGTGCCACATGAGCGGTTCTGTACAATGTTTAAAATAAAAACTTAAATTACAAAAGTTAGCAAAATCAACAGAAATCACATTTATTATTCTGTGGCAATAAGCATTGGTTATTCAGGGGCACTGAAATAGGTGACATTTTTATATGATTCACATTTAAGTGAGAGGTTGTGTTTGTTATGTTTTGGTTTGTTATCTGTTTGAATGGACTTTTCTTTTAACGGACATAGTGGTGTACACAGTACAGAAGTGCATTTGGAAAGAATATGTGAAATATAAGATGGCTGCGTTAATCCTTGAGGAACATTTTGTTTGAAAAACGCTCTAAACAAATAGGGAAAGTTATGGAACAATGCTGAGCCAAAATAAAAAACTTGCAAAGTTCAGGGACGGACAGGAGAAAAAACGATCGTGGTTCTGTGCAAATAGGCCAACATAATTTTGTACATAATTTTGTTACACAGTTGTAGGTGTACAAAAGAGTACAGGAGAGGGCTTAGAACGCAGCCCTGAGGAGCACCAGTGTTCAGCGTTAGAGTGGAGAAGTGATGTGTTCCCAGGCTGACTGACTGAGAACAGTCGGTCAGGAAGTCCACGATCCAGGTGCAGAGGAGTAGGTTGAGGCCCAGGTCCCGGAGCTTAGAAACCAGTTTGTTGGGGATTATCGCATTGAATGCTGCGCTGTACTCAATGATCCGCATCCAGACATATGTATTCAGGTGTTCGAGGTGGGTTAGACATGTGTGATGGGCAGTTGAGATTGCATCCTCTGTGGATCTGATGACAACAGGGTGGCCATATTTTGGTTTTCAAAAAAGAGGATGTGATGGGGGGTTGGGGGGGGTCCATTCTCCTCCTAATTTATGGGGAAATTTCAGTGTGTCACTTTTGGTTTCTGTCGTTGCGCATGTAAGGCTGATGCTTGACAATGCAGAGTGAAACTGCATCTGTACTTAAATGCTGCAATACATAGCTGGCTAGTCTTTGATAAGACAAATATAATACATTTTGTCACGTTGCGTCATAGTCTAACGCCTCCAGGAGAGTAAAAGCTAGTGATGTCTAATTTGAAACAGTGATTTGATTTTGTTAAATCTTTTGAAGCCCAACTGACAAAATGCGTACGAGAGTGTATTGAAGCAGACAAAATCAAATAATTATGGCAAGGGAGACCAGTAAGACCTTTATTACCTTTTACTGTTTTGAGGCTTTCACCATTCTCCTGCAGTGGACAAACAAAGGGCAAACAGCTGATCAAAGATCAGATGCCCCTTGTTACACCAGAGAAGTAAGATTAGGGAACAACTGATGCATTGACCAATTTGCAATACCCTAGACAACGTTAAAAGTGACATGCGTCCCCATCCAAATGTGCTGCACCCTTTGATACTTTGAGTTCAAAACTCAAAGACTCCATCAGAGATATGAAGAAGAGCCCAAGAGTTTGTGGTTTCTTTTGTGTGAGTGTACAATTGTCTCACAATTCAGCCTTCTCTGAACAAGTTATGGTGACAGACACATGCTTTACCTGCCTGCACATTATCAAGTTAGAGGACATGTGAGCTAAAATATCGTATTAAAACGTATGACGCTGATTGAACGACACTGATTATTATTCCATAAAGTTTTAAGTATTTTTCATTTCTTCCATCAAGAAACTTGAGAAAAGGATCTCCAGTTTTGCTGAAGAAAGGGCTGAAGAGGGTTTAGAACATCAGAGTGCTCTAAACTGTGTCGTGGAAATAATGAAGGAGCTTTGTAGATGACACTGCCTGTCCTAAACAACATGCACAACACAGAACTTGCTGACACACTGGGAGAATGTAAGACCATGCAACAAATGAACTTCTTGAAATGTGATAGTATTTGCTATGTAATATTATGCAGCTCAAAAATAACTACTCTTGTGACATCGAGATCCAGTTACTTGGTTGAGATGGAAAACACCAGATTCCATTGTTCCAGATCACCTGATTATTAGTTTATCACCTGCACCTGTTTTTGGTTGTCTTTTGGTTCCTGAGAGTATTAAAGTTCTCTGTTGCTGTCACCTCTTTTATTAATCTTTCAGATTCTTAAGTAAAACAAATATCTTTATTTGAAAGTCTATTTGCCTCTTGTTCATGTCTGCAACTGGTTCCCTATCATCTTACTGTTACTGTTACAGTTGATGATGACCTATAGGAATGTGGCAATGACATGACTAAGTCTGCTCAGGAGTGTTCACCCAGACCCTAAGGTGTCAGGGCTGCACCAGGAGACTTTCTATAGCTTTCTATACCTTAAAGATATTTTTTTTCAGTTCTCATGTTCATAAACACTAATCGAAATGTAACGTCTCTAGAGGAATCAGACATGCCAGGCATTTTATGTCACTCAAATATGTGCCCATGGTCAATCTGCATGAGAGTACAGTGGTCAGCTCATATTTTTGTTTTACTGACATCAGATATGGAGCTGGATGTGTTTGACACACAGATGTTCATCAGATCAGGTAAATGTCAACAGGAGCTCCTGCCAGAGATCACAGACTACAGAAAAGTTCTGTAAGTATTAAAAAATAGGCACAGGATCTTGCACATTTAGCGTAAAAAAACAAAAATATACATATATATATATATATATAAAATTCATTGGTTAGCTCTTGTATGTACTATAATCTGTCTTGTATGTAGTATAAATCACACCAAATTAATGTCCTGATATTAACACAGATATTATCTTTACAACTATCTGAATTGTTCTATAGCAAGTGGACCAGGAATATTTCTATTCTTTATTATTAATTCTGTATTATTGTCTTTATTTGACAAGTCATTTGTTCCTCTAAATACATTCATGCAACAAAGTTTTATTGTTTTCTTATTCACTTCTGAAAATATTCCTCTGGCTTGGCAATAATAAGTTGACTGTTTGTGTCTCACAGTTTTTAATTTTGTATTTATCAGGCTTATTAATTGCAGTCTCACTAAAAAGAGTTGTGCTACACTGGTATCAGTTCTTGACTCTGAGATTTCCAGTGTGAGACAACTTGATCTGAGTGACAATCAGCTGGAGGACTCAGGAGTGGATCTGCTCTGTGCTGGACTGAAGAATCCACACTGTAAACTGGAGACTCTGAGGTATAGTACAGTCTTCTCTCTGACAGTGACATACAGTCTGACTTACTCAGAAAGACTGTCCAGATTGTGGTGTTACATTTAATGTGTGTGACGCATTAATGTCTGAGGTCAATGTGCAGAACAAAATAAAAAGCAATGTCATGACATATACCTCAATCACATAATAAATGGCTAAAAAATAGCCAAAACTGATGGCTTTTACTCACAGAGTGTAAATGTCCTCTAAAACTTACATATCTTTTTTTTTATTATTCAATAATTTATTATTATTATTAAACTAAGGTGACACTAAGCTAAGGCAACGCATGGCATCTTCTTCTGTGTTCTGTTCTCCTTCTCTCTCCTCAGGCTTTCAGATTGCAGGATAACAGAGAAAGGCTGTGCTTCTATTGCTTCAGCTCTAAACTCAAACCCCTTACACTTAAGAGAGCTGGACCTGAGTTACAATAAAGTAGGAGACTCAGGAGCAAAGCTGCTTTCTGTTGTACTGAAAGAGCCACGCTGCAAACTGGAGAGGCTGAGGTCAGTACTCTGGTACACTGATTTTTTTGGGGAGTGAAAACAAAATATAAGGGGTGTAAGAACCATTTCACAAGGTTTTTTTTCCTGTCCGTCTGTCATTTTCTGTTTTTCACTTCTCAACTATATAATTCTGAATTTGAACACTGGGTGGAGCCATATCATCCAGACTTGACTGTATCATGTACTGTTAAATAAGTTTGATCAGATAAATAATTGCTTCAGAAATAAAGCGAATATGGTAAACAAATATATTTGAACTTGGATTATTGGTTGTCCATGGCTTACGGGCCACTGTTTCTCAGTTGCTGATTTTGATTACAGAAAATTAATAGAATTGTTCAACTGTAAAATCAGAAACATTTATGTTTCACCTCTAATATTTTGAGCATGTTACAATTAAACTTATTTCCACAAAGAAGTTCTTTTGTTCATCAGCTGATCAAGCTTGTATAACAAACAAAAAACCTCCAATACCTTATGAATTGCATAAGACTGCAATAAAAACACTGCCTTATCTTAATGCACACAGACAGAGATAAGAATGTTTTGCTATAATGTCTTTCTCTGTGGTATGATTACTGCTAAAAATGCATTGCTTATAGCCGTGTTCTCAGGTACTTAAATACTTCTGTTATGTTATACTACTGATCTGGTTGACTGAAATGCTGTTTCCCCTCGTCCTCCTTAGAATGAGAGGATGTCGCATCACAGAGGAGGGCTTTGCTAGTCTGGCTTCAGCTCTGACTGCAAACCCATATTACCTGACAGAACTGGACCTGGGAAAGAATAACCTAGGAATACCGGGAGTAAAGCTTCCCTCTGCCTTTCTAAAGGATCAATACTGTAAACTGCTTAACCTAAGGTCAGTGTAAATGTAGACTTATTTTATGTCTATGGTCTGTACGTTTTTTGCGGTGTATTGCACACAGATACAGATGGTGCAGTGTGCTTATACATACAGTTATACACATGCAATTATGCTCTTATTAGAGTCACACAGTGAGAAATGATCTAAAGTGTCTGAAGATGCAATGGGTGTTTACGAAACAATTTCCAATACCAAAATCTCCAAGGCTTCAGGTGAGTGAGGACAATAGTAAAGTGATTTAATCTCAGTAGGAGAGGAAACATGTTTGGTCAGATGGGCAGTAAAAGTTCTCATGGAAACAAGACATCTTATTTACATTCATTATGAAAAACTGCATAATTGATGGTACCTTATACTTTCAGAGAACGATAGGCAGGAAAACAAAGAGAGAGATAGATGCAAAGAATGACTGACATTAAGTTATTTGAAGTGTATTTCATATATCAAACTAGTTACTGAGTTCTGATCTTTGTCAGCAGCATACCATTATAGGTTAACAGGTGTTCATTACTAGGTTTGGTCCTGAACCCTGACAATAAAACATAGTCCAACACATGATTGCAATGCCAGTGTTACCTTACTACCATCTCACTCACAGTTTTTTTACAGGGAACATTATTGTCATTGAGAAACCTCACTGTGCTTTTTGCCTGAGTGGAAAATGCCTGAGACTTTAACTGAGAGAGATAATAACAGGTCTTAACACAATAGCATACTCCTGAAAACACTGTCAAAAAAAGGTCATTTCCCATGTTAATTTTCTCTACGCTGATCACAGAGTGTAAAACAATGCTCTCCTTCTCTCTACTCAGGTTGTCAGGCTGCAGTATATCTGACAGAGGCTGTGCTGCTTTGGCTTCAGCACTGAGTTTAAATCCTTCACATCTGAGAGAGCTGGACTTGAGCTGGAATAAACTGAGGAATTCAGGAGTGACGCTGCTCTCTGCTATACTGAAGAATCCACTCTGTAAACTGGAGATACTAAAGTGAGGAACATGTTAAATCACTACATACCGTCAGGTGCATACAGTTATCCAGGATGTGGTAGTATGCGCTGTGCATAATCACTTTGTTTAACTACAATCAAAGTATGACAGAATACAATGATCATAACAAACACCTTGTTTAGATATTATATGTCTTGTTGTCTTTCATTCCTGAAATCTGTGTGAAAACTCTCTCTGCAGGCTTTCAGAGTGTAGTATAATAGAAGAGGGATTTTGTGCTCTGGCTTCAGCTCTGAATTCCAATCCCTCCCACCTGAGAGAACTGGATCTGAGCTGTAATAGGCCAGAGGACTCAGGAGTGAACCTGCTCTCTACTTTATTGAAGAATCCACATTGTAAAGTGGCAAAACTCAGGCTGTCAGACTGCAGTATAACAGAGAAAGGCTGCACTGCTCTGGCTTCACATCTGAGTTCAAACCCCTCACACCTGAAAATACTGGATCTGAACTTCAATAAACCAGGGGACCCAGGGGTGAATCTGCTCTCTGTTGCGCTAAAGGATGCACACTGTAAACTGGAAATACTGAGGTTTGTAAGTTGGTACATAAAAAGCCTTAGTAAGTTCTACAGGAGAAAAGACTTTACAGTAACCTGCAGACAGCTAGCCTGCTGCTGGTTCTCATTTCTCAGATTGTGTCATGTAAGTCTAATGTATACTCCAGTAAGTAACTGACTCTCATTCTCTGTCCACGAAGAACAGAAAATGAGATCTCAGACATAAATACAAGTGCCTGCCTGTCTGCAATAAAATAGATTTGCTTTGTCAATCCCTGATTTTTTTTCCCTCTATGATTATCAAATGAAATATCCAATACTTACAACATCTCTCAGTTATAGAGGAACTGCAATTAATGTGTTAAAGAGAAGGATATCACAAATAATTGAATATTTTCTTCATAACAAAATCAACAAGTCTTTGGCTGAAAGTATAATAAGCAGGGGGAAGCCTTTGTGAGGTAATATGGCTAAGTGGAATACAGATGGCGAGGTGAAGACAGAGGTGTAACAGCTCCTTGGCCGAGAGAACAGAAACCTGCTCTTCTTTTTCCTCAGACTGTCAGACTGCAGTATAACAGAGGAAGGGTTCTGTGCCCTGGCTTCAGCTCTGAGTTCAAACCCTTCACACCTGAGAGAGCTGGATTTGAGCAGGAATAAACCGGGAAACTCAGGGGTGAGGCTGCTCTCTGATGTACTGAAGAATCCAAAATGTAAGCTGGAGAAACTGAGGTCAGTACAAATGCATTCTACCTCCACAATGCTAATGTTTTTCTTTGATGAATTTATGCCATGTAACAAACAATAAAAGGAAACAGTTACATTGCAAACTGTTACACTAAAATTTTCATATTGAATAAATACTAAATTGTAATTATAAAAGTAAAATATTGAAACATTATGCAGCATTTTACTCAGACAGAGGTTACTCTGTACTTACAATACTTAGTTATTATGAAAGCATGCTGTTATAAGAGTCATATGATGAATGAGGATGCATTACTCTTTCTTATAAAATATTATAGATGCAGAACATTTGGACACATAAAATTCTTAAAAGTTTTACTTTGTGAAAATGTTTGGTCAGAAGTAGAGTACAAGTTATTTAATTCAAGTTTAAATACAAAAAAATTGCAGTGCACTTGGTACTATATAGTGTACTTACTAGCCATGTTAATGTCTGCTCCTAATGCTTAAACAAAAAAAAACAAAAAAAAAAGAAAAGAAAAACTCAACAAATTGCCAATCAATCCTAAAAAAGGGGACACAAATGAAAAATTGTTGCTTTTATTTCTTTTTAATTTTTTTTTTAAAGCTGTGAAGTAAAAACATGCACTCCTTCTCTCTTTGCAGTCTGCTGGACTGCTGGATAGCATATGAAGGCTGTGCCTCTCTGGCCTCAGCTCTGAGTTTAAACCCATCCCACCTTAGAGAGCTGGACCTGACCCACAATAAGCCAGGCAACTCAGGAGTGAGGCTTCTTTCTTCTGTTTTGAAATATCCACACTGTAAACTGGAGAGACTGAGGTTGGTGTCATACGACTCCCCTATTTCCAGTTTAAGTCTGCAAAAAATTCATGCGTGTGTGCTCCCCTGAACTCTTCATTAGATTTTCACCTTGTCTTATGTTTGTTCCAGATACTACAGTTTGCACAGACAGCTGTATTATTTTTATGACGATCATCTAAACACTTAAATGCAATGATCTGTAATGTAATAAAATATTTACAATAACTTTGGACCTTACTTCTGACACGTAGACAGTCTCTGCCTGTAGTTCTTTAATATTTGTTACTCTATAACACTGTGAGTGTCATTGGGTTACTCTATAACACTGTGAGGTATTTAGGTAAATGGAACCTAATGAGTGATTCATTCTCATTCTCATTCTCTCTCTCTCTCTCTCTCTCTCTCTCTCTCTCTCTCTCTCTCTCTCTCTCTCTCTCTCTCTCTCTCTCTCTCTCTCTCTCTCCCCACCCTCTAGGTTGCATTGTTGTAACATTACAACTGAAGGTGTTTCTTCTCTGGCATCAGCTCTAAGATCAAATCCCTCAGCTGTCAGACAACTTTACCTAACAGCAAATGAGATTGAGGTCTCAGGATTGAGGATGCTCTCTGATCTCGTGGAAGATCCAAACTGTAAACTGGAGGCAGTTTGGTGAGGAGATTTTTACGTTTTTTAAGTAAAAAATCTATAAATTGTGTGTAAAAATTACAGTGAAATCATGTATTGACATTTTATCAATTTATATGGAGAGAGAGAGAGAGAGAGAGAGAGAGAGAGAGAGAGAGAGAGAGAGAGAGAGAGAGAACGTATCAGACTTAACAGATTGAACCAAAGGAAACCAAAGCTAAAACAATGAAAATTTGACTCTGTATGGCCAGCAGAGGGAGGCAGGGAGAACCTGAGGCATTACAGAGCTACACAATGATAAAAAAATGAACCGATTTTATATGGAGAGAGAGAGAGAACTACACAATGATAAAGTATTAAATAAATGGAAGATGTTTGCTGTTCTCCTTTCCCCTTAAATATAATTAAAAGAATCACCACATACTGGTGAAAGACATGTTATTTATGATTTCAGTTGTCATTGAATTTAAACTTACAAGTCAGTATCACATTACACAATGTAATATTCTCATCAGAATACACTTAAATAGCACATTCTCTGATAAATATGAATCCTCAGATAATGATGATGATGATTGGGAAGATCATGATGATGACGATGATCGTGATGAAGAATTACCATGTTCTATCTTACAGCATATAGAGGCTCCATCTCTCTGCCTATCAGTGAGAAAGATGAAGAATGGAGGTGTGCCCTAATCTCCAGAGATGTTTCAATACGTGACTGATGCTCTTTATGGAGAGAGAATTTCCACTTAACAGGAGACTGAGAGGGAGGGAAGTGAGTGGAGTTTAGACCATGTGACTGAAGCTCTGTTCATAACCAGTAGAACTCATGAGCGAATCTGTCCAGTCCATGAAATGTTTGTAGCCTACAAACTTGAAGCTTAATTTACAGTATTAATTCACATTTACAGAAGCTGAATGAAAAATATATATATATGTGACTGTTACTGATCCAGATTGAAGATTGTGTTTTATATTATGCGTACCTAATCAGAAATAGTTCTAACTTTAAAGAATCTGTATAAAGTAAATAAGTCTCTAATGTACCACTATATGTGTTGTCCATCACTGACATTCAAGTAATGAGTCAGTAATCTAGTACCTTTTTTGGTAATAGTACCATTTTTAGTCAGCCACAGTTTTTTGTACTCTTAAAAAAAAAAAAAATATATATATATATATATATATATATATATATATATATATATATATATACACACTCTTAGATAGGAATTTGAAATCATGTATTGTTGACAGGGTCTTACAGTTGTATATGAATAACATCTAATAATCTGATAGATCTTCAAACCACTTATTCATTTTTTGGAGACATGTTCCGGGTTCACACATGCTATATTCAAGGACATTTATTACCATGGCTGATTCTTATAGTCACAATAAAAGACACAATGAAACATATCTCGCACATTTTGGGTCAGAGGGCAGATACTATGTATATCAGTTTCATCTGTTATATTCACAGTGAACAATTTAAGAAAGAAATATTTGGTTGATTTGGTATATACACATACCTTCTTTTTAAAGTTTACTATTGCTATCCTTTGTCTGGTTATTATAATGGATTTCAGTTACAGTGTCATCCAGGACCAGTCAAGAGCAGCATCAGACCAGGGAAAACCCCTGTTCCCTGTTTCTGGTCACTGATACTGTTTAGCCACTGAGCTTGTATTCCATCAGCTGTGGGGAAAACTCACTGTGTTTTTCTTACTAGGGGTTTCTCCAGTCTCTCTGTAGAGCTATGCAGATAATGTAATACGTTTTAGTTTGTGGGAAGACGATGGTTCCAGCTCTTTCAGAGACACTAGGTCTGTGTCATCTGCTCGGGTTAACTGGGGCAAGAGTGAAGCCTCTCTTGTGTGGGTGGAGTTGTGGAGGATGGGAGGGGTTTTATTTAGACTGTTGCACCCATTGTATTTGTAAAAAAATAAGTTTAAAGGTTGTCAGCCACAGTTTTTTCGTTGGTTCCTTTTTGAGGGAATGAATAAAGTGATGAATCTTTCTTCTACAGTATAGTAATGTACCACCAGCCGTACTAAGACAAACTGTACGTGTTTTATATTACTGTTGTGTGTGTGCACATCCACACACACATATACACACACACATTCAACATCATTGTCCCACTACTGATGTGTAGGGTTCCTAAAGAGAATGCTTAACTAAATTAAACAGTGTGTGTGTGTGTGTGTGTGTGTGCGTGTGTGGTTGTTTTGTTTCTTTTTGTTAATAAAATAGGAATGCAGCATGATGAAACATAAGGATTTCTGGCACTTTCTGACACGAATTAAAGTTCTGTTATGCCATGCCTTCATCTCCCCCTCTCTCCTGTTCAACCATTCAGCATTCAGCATTGCCAGTCTACTGTTCACTGGTCTGATCAGCCAGTGATTCAATCACCTGTTGCTCTTAGTTTCTGTTGACTTGCCTTATTCTGCTGACTTATCCTTTTGTGAGGTGAATAATTCTTGTAAGGCAGTATTTAACTGCCATACTCTGGTTAAATTATAATTGAAAATTTCTTAATATAACAATATTCTTTTCACGGCAAAAGCAGAATTGTAATGAACTGAAATTTGTAATTCATGTCTAACTGGAGCAAGACTTTTAAACACAGTTTAGACCAAATAAATAATATGCATTTTCTTCCATTGACTTGAATGAAGCGGGTAGGTGGGTTGAGATCGCTACAGATATTCGAAAATGTGATTGGTGCTCCCAGTGGAGAGTGGATGTTGGGTGACTGGTACTGGTAGAGTGAGGGAGATGGGAACTGATTGGGTTTTTTGCAGAACTTTATGAACAAACAAACAGAAAGTAAATAAAAAACTCTCTGAAAGTAGGAAACACAATGGAGACCAGATTTTAAAATGTACTTTTTAAAATATATATATATATATACACACTCTTAGATAGGAATTTGAAATCATGTATTGTTGACAGGGCCTTACAGTTGTATATGAATAACATCTAATAATCTGATAGATCTTCAAACCACTTATTCGTTTTTGGAGAAATGTCCCGGGTTCACACATGCTATATTCAAGGACATTTATTACCATGGTTGATTCTTATAGTCACAATAAAAGACACAATGAAACATATTATAGTCCCAATAAAAGACACAAGGAAACATATCTCACACAATTTGGGTCAGAGGGCAGATACTACGTATATCAGTTTCATCTGTTATATTTACGGTGAACAATTTAAGAAAGAAATATTTGGTTGATTTGGTACATACACATACCTTCTTTTTAAAGTATACTATTGCTATCCTCTGTCTAGTTATTATAATGGATTTCAGTTACAGTGTCATCCAGGACCAGTCAAGAGCAGCATCAGACCAGGGAAAACCCCTGTTCCCTGTTTCTGGTCACTGATACTGTTTAGCCACTGAGCTTGTATTCCATCAGCTGTGGGGAAAACTCACTGTGTTTTTCTTACTAGGGGTTTCTCCAGTCTCTCTGTAGAGCTATGCAGATAATGTAATACGTTTTAGTTTGTGGGAAGACGATGGTTCCAGCTCTTTCAGGGACACTAGGTCTGCGTCATCTGCTCGGGTTAACTGGGGCAAGAGTGAAGCCTCTCTTGTGCGGGTGGAGTTGTGGAGGATGGTAGAGGTTTGATTTAGACTGTTGCACCCATTGTATTTGTAAAAGGATAAGTTTAAAGGTTGTTTCAGGATGTTTACGTGTGCACAGAAAAAATTATGGACTAGGAAAAGTAAAAAGAACTGTTTAGAAAATATGTGTCCAAATGGAGGTCTCTCTCTCCCTCTCTGTCTCTCTCTCTCTCTCTCTCCCTCTCTCCCCAGAAACAGGCTTGGATTTGCCATACTGAACAACATGACTTTGTCACAGACTCTCCAACATCAACATTTCACTAGAGTTCACTATTTATTTAATATTTATTCCCTTCATATCTTAGCATGCAATGCTTGTCATGTTCTCGTTTCATGTCTCTCATATTCTATGTCTACAAAATAAACGAGGTGATAAAGTATATCTTAATATGCAATGCATGTTTATGCACCTGCTTCATGTGCATCATGTTTCTCTCTCTCTCTGTCTCTCTCTGTATTTTGAAATTAGCAAAAACTTAACATTGTCATGGACTCTCCAATATGAACACTTCACGACAGTTCACTGTTTATTTCATATCTATTCTCTTCATATCTCAGCATGCAATGCTTGTCGTGTGGTCGTTTAGTTTCTGTCACATGTTTCACCTTAATAAACAGGCTGATGAAGCATGAATTTGCACATCTGTGTAATAGGGAGAAAGGTGACAGGCATATGGAGCATATTGTAATGACCACAGTAGTCAGATTTGTGTCAGACCTGTAGTTCCTGTTAGATGTCCAAAAGAACGAGCTTGCACATGCGCTTGTGTCTATATGCGCTTGTATATATATATGCACGCATGCACACACACACATTCACACACACAGTCTGAAGTTCAATCAGTAGCCTGATAGGCAGTGTGAACATCAACAGTAAACACAAAGTGAAAGGAGAAGTCCTGTGTTCTCTTATTCATTTCTATTTTGTCTAAAACTACAGAAATAATGAATTTAGTTATTGAGTTCAAAAAGTGCTCAGACCAGTAAAGTGAAGCTGAATGATGGCAGATTTATGCCACTGCTGGGACTGGGAACATGGGGAGCAGAGGTATGTGTAGTCTTTTATTCTTTTCTCCTTTTTGACATATGCTCTCATTCCGAACATAGTCCACTGATCTCAGTTCAGCTTACACTAGTGTATTTCATTTTTAAGATGCAACTGTTTCATGTTAGATATTGAAGTGGATTCGTTGTTATTATAATCGTTTTGGCAATGTTTTATATTGTAATTACGTAGAGATTTTTTTTTATTTCAAACAGGGCTCCTCGGGATCATGTAAAGCAGCGGTTGAAGCAGCAATTGATGCCGGATACCGTCACATCGACACGGCATATGCTTACCGCAACGAAAGCGAAGTAGGAAAAGCCATTAACGGCAAAATTAAACGAGGCGTCATTCGACGCGAGGACATATTTGTCGTTACCAAGGTGAGATGTGAAATATATACCTATCAGCATGAGTATTCAGGCTTCATTAGCTTCCCAGCCTTCTAACTAATGAATGGTCTTTGTGTGATGCTGTGGCTCACACACTTACATCAGCATATACACTCAGTGGCCAATTTATCAGGCATACCACCCAAAAATGTTAATGTTCTTACAAACTGTCGCTTGCTGCATGAATTGGGGTCCCTCTCAGTGCTACTTGTACCAGATTTGTGCACCCAACAAACTGGCCATGGCATTTATAGCTGTGGTGGTTCTGAAGTGTTATTATGGATATTTTAAATATATATCCCATGCAGTATCTTTGCCTAGAGAATTTTCCTAGGGTCTTTGGAGCCATGTATTGACTGTTTATCCAGTGACTAGCTTTCATAGAGACTGTGTTTGTCCAGTGAGTATCCTTTATAATGGCTTTGTTTATCAAATGTGTGGCCATTTTACTTTCTGCATGAGCACTGGATTAATGAAAGTTCTCCTCATGTAGCTGTTTCCGACTCACTTTGCCCCTGAGGACATCCCTAAATGCTTCAATAAATCTTTCAGTGATCTTCAGTTAGGCTACATTGACCTGTATCTGGTGCACTCCCCCATGGGTCTTCAGGTAACACACACACACACACACACTCATTTACAGTACAGTACCTTCGCTAAGGATGACATTATTAATGTTATTCTTGTGTGAATGTGACTGTCAAGGATACAAAACCACTGTTTTAATACATGCAAAAGCACATTTTTATCATCACTGATTTCGTATGAAAATGTTTTGAATTGCATTACTTTCTTTACCTTTTTGAACAGAAAGTGGGAGATGAACTCTTCCCAATAAAAGATGGAAAAATACTCACCAATGAAATTGATTATGCGGACGTGTGGAAGGTGAAAAAACTTTTGACTCTCCATTAATTCCATTTCATTCCAACTGTAGAGTTTAAGGTTCTATACAAATATTGATCAGGGCGACTGTGTTTGAATGTGAGCTAATAATCAGTAAATTTGCAAGAATTCCACTGTTTAAACTATTGTGACAAACTGAGAGGAATATTCTAGTCTTAGTTTGAGCGTTAAGGGAGCATCGTGTAAATGGTGAATAGTTCTGTTAATAGAGTGCCGTGTGTGTTACAGGGGATGGAGGCCCTGAAGGCTTCAGGGAAAGTGAGGAGTATCGGTGTGTCCAACTTCAACGTCCAACAACTGGAGAGACTCCTTTCTGTGGCCAAGGTCCCACCAGCAGTCAACCAGGTTCTGCACAGCATTACCATAGTGCAAATCGAAACAAATGATGGCAAATTATGCTGACTCATTCTGACTGTTGTGACTTTTCACCTCCTTAGTCAGTGACCGAGGATTGCATACTTAGATAACATGAAATACTACACATCAAGAAATATGTTTAATCACATGAGTGTCAATCAGGTGATTAGATATAAAGAAAGTCGATGGCTGCAGGGGTAATAAACCTGCCTCTTTATTTGCCCAAAGGAAAGCAAAAAATAATGACCTTGGAGACAGGTTCCCTCCCTCTGTCTTTGATCCTTGAACAAATAAATAAACTGATCTCAAATCTGTACCTTAGGAGAATTGAACCTGCTCTGTCACTTTCTCCCAATCCTCTATCAGGTGGAACTCCACCCTTACCTGGTCCAGGAAGATCTGATTAAGTACTGCAAATCCAAGAACATTGTGCTCACTGCCTACAGCCCCTTTGGCTCTCCTGGAAGACCCAAAGAATTGTGAGTTCAGACAGAGATGATTTTCCATTCATTTGATTTCAATGTGAACACCTGCCCAACACTTTTCAAGCTCAACAGTTCATCAAACAGTCACTGCCTACAAGTGAAATGTACCATTCTATGGAAAAAAGTGAAATATTGAATTTCTGAAAATGTTCTCTACAACTCTTCTTCCTCAAATAGTCACCAAGGTGCCACAGACCCTGAGAAACTGTTAGAGGATCCTGTTGTGCTCGAGATCGCCAAGAAACATGGTCGGACTCCTTCCCAAGTAAGACAACCATCTCACAGCAGTGACAATAAAAAGAATGTCTGTCTTTCCATCTCTTTCTATCTCATTTTAAATGTGTGTATGTGTATGTTTGTTTATTACAGGTTCTGTTGAGATATCATGTGCAACAGGACATTGTAGTGATCCCAAAGAGTGTCACCCCCAGCCGTATCGTGGACAACTCAAAGGTGATGACTGTGTGCTCTATGAATGTCTCTCGGTCCAGAGAATGTCTCCATATCTTGACCTTTTGAGCTATTTATTGTACTATAAACATTCAAATGTTCTCAGATATCTAAATCACAGCCCTACTTATGCTATGCCATGTTGAATGAAGTTAACATTACCAAACAGTTAGACACAAAAAAACACCTTGATTAAGGATCCTGTGTAACCTATTTTGATCCTGTCCTTTGTGTTAAACTGAAACATCCCTGTCCCTGTTGTCAGTTTCATTCATTCAGATATTGTTCAGCTCAGATTGGCTTTAAGAGGAGCATACTGCTCCAGCAGGTGAAAAATGTTCACAACACAGTGTTTAAAAAACAAAAACTTTTAGCCAGCAAAATATTGCAAACAGTCAGCTTCACAATAATGAATAAACAGATAGACAGATAGACAGACAGACATGCAAACAAACAAACTCATTACTTTATTTTACCAGTTGTTGAGAAGTGAGTATCTGCACTGTATTGTTTGTCTCTAACACTGTACCATGACCCTTAGTAGTCAGAAATGTAGGACAATGTGGGATAGAAATGTGTACAATACAAGACACAAAGATAAAAATGGACTGAGCTCTTGTAAATTTAAAATGATTGCTCTCATTTTGTCTCATTTCAATTTGCAGTCACTTGGTTGATTAGACATCATTCCCCAGGAAACACAAGCCAGTTGAATTATGTTGGTTATCATTCTTTTAACTTGTAATGATTACTGTATATCTTTATGGATTGCCTGTGCTATGCTGACCTGTTAACACTGCTTTGTTTGCAGATCTTTGATTTCTCTCTGTCTGAAGAGGACATGAAGAGGCTGAAGTCTCTGGACCGTGGCTGGAGGGCCTGCGACATGAAAATGTAAGATCTTAATCTTGACTTCCCTCTTCATACAATATTCACGTCTGAACAACTCACACCCAGCCCTCAGTGCTGATGGTCCTCCTGATTTCTACTTGCTTCTAATCAGAGATCAATAGATACCGTGAGGTAAAGGAATAAGTAGAACTTTTAGGTTTCAGGGTCTGAGTTCGTCACCCATGTCACCCACTATCCTACCAAAAGTCTTGAGTCATCATTCATTTTAGTAGTTGTGACTGCAGTCAATATAATGGTGTGTTGGCCAGTCTTTGAATCCGAATCACTACTTCACAAAGGACCTGCAGACATTTTGGAAAAACATATAATTAAAAAAATGTACTGAGATTGATAAAATGATGTGAATATGCATGCGGTGTTAACCGTGTATCTTTTGTCTTTTAACATTACAGCGCTCAGTCTCACCCATTCTACCCCTACAAGTGAAAGACTCCAAGGACAGGACAGTTTTGACACAAGACAGCTGCTGTCCCCCACAGTGAAAAATCATCAGTACTCTTGATTATATTCAATAAAGAAATTAGAGATTCAGCCTAGTCATGAAATAACATGTGTAGCCCAGATAAATGTTACTTTTCGTACGTAACATGCAGTTTGTTTGCATATATCTACGAATGCTGTAATGCTGAACATTTGCTCTACTCTATGGCTCACAAAACATTATGCACAGATATCAACTTCTGAATAACAAAAATATTTTCAAAATCATTTAGTTCATGATTCAATCTGGGGACATTACGATATACCGGTATTGACGATAACCATGATATTTAAAAGTGAAATATTGATATCGTGTTAATAATTCACATATGATAATATCGTAAACTAGAGATGCCTTTCCACGAAAATGCAAATGTGATTGCACCGCAGCATCATCGAATCTTAACTGTAGAAATACTCCATCTGTCCCCAGCTGAACTGTAGTCATGGAGCAAAAGACCATTGAATCCAGCTATCGACTGCCACTGTGTGCAATCCGTTATTGTAGCACTAGAGATCTATAATTTTCCCATTTATTTTCAGTGGGAAAATAAAAACAAATTTAAATTAAATTAAATTAAATTAAATTAAAAAAAAAAAAGGGAACTGATCAAACATACAGCAGTCAACAACCATAATATTCCTATTAAAAGCTCTGTATTTTGCAAAGAACCAGTGATTCTCAGCCACAGGCAGTGGCGCACTGGCTACGTGACTTTTTTTATCCAGCAGATCACAAACTTTGCTGACAATTGTCAGGCTATATACATTCAGCAATCAAATTTATAACTAGTTTAGTTTAGTTTAGTTTAGTTTAAGAGTTTAGTTTACGAGTTTATTTGTCATATGTAGGTTAACACGGGGTCAACGGTACAATGAAATGTGTGAGACGAGAGAAACAGGTCAACTCAGCAGTAAGAGCACAGTAGTCGTAAGAATAAGAGTACAGTAAGGGATTTAAATAAATAAAGAGTAAGACACCAAGGAGTAGAATAGAACAAAATAGGGGGTTAAAAAAATAAGAGTAGGAGAATAAGGAGTTAACTAAGAAAAAAAAATCGCATTTTTCAAACTGAAAACAGTTCCATTACATCGTTTAACAGTACATTGCATCACCTCAGGTCGCTGCTTGCCTCACGCTACAGCGCTCCTACAAAATACCAAACATGCATGTCAACCAAACATGCATGTCAACCAATCAGCGTCTTGTTTTTCTGCTAGGTCCAGTTCATCTGGTTGCCTTTTCAATATCCATTAAGTAGCGTAATTATTCTCTTCATACGCTTTTGTACAGTTATGGTTACAGACTCTACCTCACTACACTCGTATGAGTGAAATTCGTTTGCCAGAAAAGAGCCAAAACACACAATAAACAAATTTAAAGATGAATTTGACAGATAGCATTATTATTATTCATATTATTTTGTTCAAATTTTCTATACATATCGCGATAATATCGTTATCGTGAAGTCTTTTGGCTGCAGTATTTGTGCTGTGAAAATCTGATATCGTGACAGCCCCAATTCAATCCTGTTGTGCAGTTCAAAACCACAACTGTTCCCTGAGTGTCAGTTTCCAGGAGCAAAATTTATTTTTGTGCTCCTCTGATATTAGCTGTGTTGTCCTTGAGTTGGGTTTTAGCTCTCACACCCTCTGTATTCTTCTGTCCTCTCTGAGCTGTTGGGCTTTTCTCCACTCATGCTCAAGTGTTTGGGCAGTGCTGGTCCTCACACCCACAGCAGTGCTCTCCACACTAAACCCTCTTATCATCTAAGGATGTTAAGATGTTCCATGTTGTGCTGATCATCATTTTGGTCTCCACTGGTATAGATTCTGACGTACGAGGATGCATTCAGTGTGAAAGACATTTCAAGCCCATGTGTTGTTCGGCTTGTAGCCAAACTGCAACTTCATTCTCTCAGCCGGGCAGAAGCATAAACTGAATAATTACACTTCAACAAACTACAATATGTGGAACAAAAGCACCATCAAAAGGACATGTTGTAAAACTGCAAGTTGCTGATGTTAGAAAAGTTATTAAACATCCATGCAAGATCTACGGCTACTGTAATAAAGGGCCACCAGTTGGGGAACTTGACGTTTGTGTTTCAGAGACAGTGCCTGGTTTGTTTACTCAGGAAAGTATAAGACAGGCTCATGTAGATTTAACATGCACCTCACACCACATGGCAAACCTCCATCTTTGTCCATACAAGTTCAAGATTGTGCACATGTTGTGCTGTGCGTGTTAATAAATATAAAACCAAAAATGGATGTTTGGATTGTGTGTTCGGACCGACACCCCACAGTAACTAAATCAGCGGTCCCTAAATCAGCACAGAGGCTGTACACCTAACACAGGGAGCAGCACACCTAACACTGCACTGTCAGTCACTATTCTTTTCAGCTACCATTTTACAGCAGGTGCACCCCACAAGCATATGGGAGAGGATGTGTTCAAATCAACTAAGGCATTTGTTCATATTAGTTATGAAAGCAATGATGAATTAAACACATAAACAATAATATCATGGAAATCAGTGCGTTAGATACTGACACTGTCCTACCAAGTCCAAGGTAGTCTGAGAATGTAAAGCTGCTCCTTGTTGTCCTGATCGTCATCTCGCTCTCCACTTCCATAAATTCTAGCAAACGAGGATGTACACAGTGCAAAAGACATTTCAAGTCCATGCATTGTTCAGCTTGTTGTTGTGGGACCTAGCAGAATGTTTTCTGTGGTATTAGGGTCAGAAGGGACGTGCACACACACGTGTTCACATATCCATACGCACGTACGACACCTACGCACCTCCATATGCACATATCCACATCTCTGCACACCCTCGCATTCACAGAACAGTAATTCACACAAATTGACATGAACTGGAGAGTTAAGCAGACAACACTTGGTCCGGTCTCGTGTGTCAGTCTGAGGTGCTTGGTATCTATGGCAGACAAAGTCAAAGGCCTTATGAGGCTTGGGTATATCTTTGCACAAGGGATTGTTTTTCTCTAGTCAGTAACATCACGACAGTTGCAGTGACATTGTGTGCACAGTGTCCAGGAGCTTCTCTCCTCTTCCTTCCCTCTTCGCCTGTACCATCACTGAGCCTCAGTAAAGAAGACTACCACCAAAAATCATCTCTGAGCCTTTTTATTATTTTTACCAGCAAACACAAATGCACAGCATAGTCAAACAGCAACTTCCTTCTCTCAGCTGGGCAAAAACATAAACTGAATAATTACACTTTAACTAACTACAACATGTAGAACAAAGGCACCACCTAAAGGACAGGTTATAAAGTTCCAGATTGTTGATGTTAGAAAAGTTATTCAAGCACTCATGAATAATCTACTGCTACCACTTTACTGCAGGTACACCGGACAACCATGTCTTGAAATCATCAAAGGTATCGACTCATATTGATTACGAAAGCAAAGAGGAATTTAACACATGAACAGCAATATCATGGAATTTAGTGCATTATTGCTGATTTTGTCCACTGTGCCCAAGGTAAAAGAAAAGAAAGAGCTTAGCATTTGCTACTTTGTCTGTGAATGGCTTAAGTAACAGGAACAAAGACAATTCATGCTGTAAAGTGTTACCATGATATTAAAACCAAAACCACCTACATTGCATGCTGAAGTTAAATCATCCCTGTTAGAGAATGATATTAGAATACTTAAAATACTTAAATGCTATGAAAGCAAGTCTGTGAATTGAAATCAGAACAGTGTGTGAGAGACAGAACGGAGAGATATAGCTGAGATCCCACTGCAAGAAAATGATTTAATGTAAAATGGGTTGGGGAAATTGGGAAAAATCTGAAGCAAGGTTGTTCCCATGTAACAAAGGATACAGCTACTGTATCAAAGGCGTAGTGCCATAATGTTGTGGTATGAGCCTAAAAACAGAAATGGTGAAATAAATATAAACTATATCAGCCAAGTCATGCATCATGTATTCATCTCTCCCCTCAGGCTTTCAGATTGCAGGATAACAGAGAAAGAATGTGCTACTATTGCTTCAGCTCTAAACTCAAACCCTTTACACTTAAGAGAGCTGGACCTGAGTTACAATAAAGTAGGAGACTCAGGAGTAAAGATGCTCTCTGTTGTACTGAAAGAGCCACACTGCAAACTGGAGAGGCTGAGGTCAGTACTCTGGTGCACTGAATTTTTGGGAGGTGAAAACAAAGTGGTGTAAGAACCATTGCACATGTCATTTTACTTGGCTATCAGTCATTTTCTGTTGTTCACTTTTCAACTATGTGAACACTGAATTTGAACACTGGGTGGAGCTGTATCATCCAGACTTGACTAGGATTTGTATCATGTACTGTTAAGTGAGTTTGATCGGATAAACAACTGCTTCAGAAATAAAGCAAATCTGGTAACTAAATATATTTGAACGTGGATTACTGGTTGACCATGGCTTACCAGCCACTGTACATCAGTCACTAATTTTGATTACAGAAATTACTACACTTGCACAATTGTAAAATATGAAACATATATGTTTCACCGCTGACATTTTGAGCATGTTATAATTCATGTTATCATTTCTGCAAAGAAGTTCTTTTGTTCATCAGCTGATCAATGTAGGTGCAATTGCAATCCTAACACAGAGACACCAAAAGATGTAGGTGTGGTAGGATCTATAAATCAGTCTCATAAATCAGTCTCATAAAATTTATTAACCATTAATTTCGATGTTCAATATTTTATTAATTAAACAACTAAGATTAATGGGATAAGCTAGCTGTAACACTGTGCTACAGTCTTAGAGAGTATTGCAGTACTAATGTATTGCAATTACACTACTAAACCCATAACACTCATGAACAACCAGGTTGAAGGTAATTGGGAGTGCTTTGATGGCAGAGGTTGGCATTCAGTAGATACTGCGGCAGAAACAGACAGGACAACAGTTTATTTCAATGATACTATTTATTAACATAATCAATACTACTTGGCAAACCAATACTGATATGGTACAATCAATAATCAGCAGCAAATAGAATGATCAAAGGGTAACAAAATGGTGATGAGTCTATGTACAGGCATTCAGTGTAGAACTGAATGAGTGTTGGACCAGAGATGAGTGAGTGTGTGTGTGTGTGTGTGTGTGAGAGAGAGCGAGAGAGAGAGAGCGCGTGCGTGTATGTGGGCGTGTGCCCAGCTGCGCACTGAAGAGAGAGGGAGGAGTTCTTTGGAGAGAGGCTCTGCGCAGGCGCACAGAAGAGAGGAGGAGGAGCGAGGGAGAGAGGCTGTGCGCATGTGTACAGCAAGAGGTATGCGTGGTATGAGGATTTAGTGCGCAAGCGTGTGTGCTAGGCACCAACTAGAGTGGGGGTGGCAACGAGAATCGCATGTGTGCGAGAGACCAAAGAATGTCTAACTTGAGAGCTAGTCTCAAGTAAGTAGGCCCTAAACTCAACAACTCTACCCAACCCTTAAGTCACGCTGCAATCCCAATGTTGGAGGTGTGCAATCAGAAAAAGGGAGTTAGAGAGAGAGAGAACGCATGCCAGATCTATCCTTCACAAGAAAATAATAAACGGCTAAAAAACGCATCGTACATGAAATACAGCGTGTACATTAAAATCATAAAAGAATTCAAATGATAACACTTTCTTCACGTTAACTGCGTATGATCTTAATACTAAAGTATGCCCAGATGCCAGCCTTACTTTGAATAGCTCATTGCGTGGCGACCGAAGGTGCGTCTTTGGTAGTCTGATGAGCAGTGCGATTCGCAGGTCCAGAGAGAAGTTCCTTTCCTTGTCACTTGAAGATCTTCGGGGCTCCGTTACTCGTCCGATGATCTTTAAGGGTTCTTGATTTAGTTCGTCGACATTTAAAGAAGTAGAAAGGGATCCGGTCGCCTTTTCTTCCGTCGATTACTGTGTGCGTTACAGTGTAACTTGCCAGTAGAAGTTAAAGTTGCAACTGCGCGAGAGAAAGTAAATTAAACTTTGGTTGTACAAATGTCTCGCTTCTTTGTTACGCTGTCCTTTTCTTCGGCAGAGAAAAGAGACACCCGCTGAGTTGCAGAATTGCGGGGCTGGAAAGGAGCTGGAAAAGAGCTGGAAAAGAATTTGGAATTTTCCGCGGTTTTATGGCGAAAATTGCGCCATCACTGTATGGTATCTGCTGTAACCAATACCGTTACAGTGGAACCTGAGAAGATGGGTACAGATTACCCATGCGGTCGCGCAGGGAATTATGGGTAATATGTTCTACGGCCTGACGACCCCTACATCAATCTTGCCTGACAACAAACCTTCAATGCCTTATAAATAACATGAGACCGCGATAAAAACCCTGCCTTATCTTGATACACACAGACAGAGATTGAGGAGAAAGTTTTGCAATAAAAGGCTTATTTTTGGTATGATTACTGATAAAAAAAATATTTATATTCTTCATGACCATTTTGTTAGGTACTCAAATAGTTAGCTGCATTAATTCTATTATGTTATACTGCTTGTCTGGTAGACTGAAATGTTGTTCTGCTTCGCCCTCCTTAGAATGACATAATGTTGTATCACAGAGGAAGGCTTTGCTAGTCTGGCTTCAGCTCTGACCGCAAACCCATATTACCTGACAGAACTGGGCCTGGCAAAGAATAATCTAAGAAACACTGCAGTGAAGCTTCCCTCTGCCTTTCTAAAGGATCAGTACTGTAAACTGCTTAACCTAAGGTCAGTGTAGATATAGACTTATTTTATGTCTATGGTGTATAAATTTTTTTGCGATACATTGCACACTGTGCTTATACATATGGTTATACATATATAATTATGTTCTTATTATAGTCAAATGATGAGAAGTAATCTTAAGTGTCTGAAGATGTAATGGGTGCTTAAAAAACAATTTCCAATATCAATTGTGTCCCTCACTAGTGTCCTCACTTAGGCAGCTGAGGACACTTGTGAAGTGATTTAGTGAGGAAATATGTTTGGTCAGAAGGGCAGTAAAAGTGTTCATGGAAATCAGACGTCCTACCAGGATTCATTATGAAAAACTGCATAATTGATGGTACCTTATACTTTCAGAGAAAGACAGGCAGGAAAACAAAGAGAGAGATAGATGTAAAGAATGACTGACATTTATTTGAAGTGTATTTCATATTTCAAACCCACGATGGTGCCCATTTTGGCAAGGTGGGCTTTTTTGTTGTTGTCTACCCATGGCCCTCATCAAGCAGAATTTTAACAATTAATAATATTTAAACAATAAGTTAAAATGCTCATCTGGCTGCCATCCATAAGATGAATGGTGAAGTTGCGGGTAACCTTGGGTTTGTTAGGTTATCCGTTTGCGCGATGGCCCTTTTTGAATGAAAGGCCTATTAGACTTAACCAATAGAAATTAAGCGGACAACCACCAGCTCGTGCGTGCCCGTGAGTTTGAAGAAGCAGCAGTTTTGACACCAGTCAACAGGAAGGTAAGTATTTTCTCCAAAACTGTCACTTTAAATTAAAATCTGAACCGTTATAATATCTGATGTGACACAACTGAGCTATTTGCGCACTTCATACAGAGACGGCTACTCCGCGACGTTGAGAGACGGCGACTTCAAGTTAAATTTCAGTGTTTCAAAATAGTCGGGTGGTCTCTCACCTGTTTGCCTGTTGTCACATTATATTTAGGCCTGTATACTTCATCGGGAAATTGTGCAATAGCATAGTAGCCAGCCAGCAATACAGTGGGTCTGATTCTGCAGGTCGCATTTTAGGCTAGTTAGTTTTCTGAACGTTTTGCTAGTTTGGACAGCATATATTAAGTAATGAAATGCGTTCCATAATGTTGTTGTATCTGTCAGCTTTTTAAAATCCATATATTTTTGCATTTAAGAGAAATAACAATTTGAAGAAACTAAACACAAGCATGTTGTATCATATGAAACTGCTTTTGCTTGTTAATGCAATAAAGCTAGATTGTGTCTTCTTTCATAGTTCACTTTGCAATTTACAGTTTTAATTGTGCATGTCTTATTCTTTTGCTTTTTTTTTATTGTTGTGCTTTATAGATTACATATACAGCGCAGATTCATAACTAAACAGCCTTACACATTCCCAGCCTTACCTAACTTATCTGGCACTGCTCTGTACACAACTGTGCTTACTGCTATGCATTCTTGTCTGCTTACCTACAGCCCCAGCAGTCACTGACAGCAAACAGCAATGTCCATGTCCACCAGCTGATCATGTCCTCTAACAGTCTGAGAGTAGTCTGCAACTGAATAATCTTCAAAAAATAATTACAATAATACATTTTGATAAATGCCAAACTAAGGTGTAATCATAAAGTATGATGCAGTTTGCGTAAGTGTTGTGTTATGTTTTGTGTAAGTATTTAATTTTTTTTTCTTTCTTTTTTTTTTAAACAAATGTTACATTACACAATGCTATGTGATTACTGGCTGCCTTCCAGCTGAACCTGTTCAGCCCTTTTCTGACCTCTGCTGGCAGCACTCTTTACTGCAGCCAGACAGATCTCGAACTGAGACTCTTGTAGCCCCAGCTTCCTCCTTTATCTATCAGATATCTAAGGTTATAACCTTACTTGTTTGATTGTTTTTATACATTATACCTTAAAAGATTTTTTTTCACTCTACAAAACAAGGTGTTCTTTTTCTGCAGTTTTCCTTTAAAACTGTGTAAACACCCTGAAGCACAAGCTGAGTCCCCATACCTGACCCACACTGTATTCACAGTTTTTTGTATCTATTTAATAAAATAATGTTGTATTTATTAATAAAGTTGTATTTATTGAGATTTTCCTGAAGAAATGACATTTATTTTAGTGACAGATATTTTAGTGATCTCTTCAATCACGCCGTCCGCGAGCAGATCTGCCACCTGTTTCTCAATCTCAGCTCTTTTTTCAGGTGAGGTTTGGTATGCACATTGCCTGATTAGGGGATGGTCCCCCGTCCTAATGCGATGCCTCACCAGCGCGCATTTGCCTGTGTTCCGATTAGAGGTGCCCCAGACATACTAATGTCCCGGCTATACTGTAACATATACAAGAGAAGATACACATACATACACAGGATATCAATTTTAGACACAGACAAGACAACTATAATAACACACACACATACACGCACTCACACACTAAGCTCCACCTTCTCTTCTGCAAAGTATTTCTTGTGTAAACAAGAAAGTGAAAGTAAGATAAAGAGAGCTGGAGAAGAAATTTCTACTTTCAGACAACAATAGGTAAGTCTACAATGACACAATGAGTCTAATGGGCACTGCACAACTGTGTGATGAGTGATGAGTGGACAAACTGCTATTTTTCTGTAAGCTATAATGCAACACACTCATGCAACACACAAAGTTAAAAATGTGTGTGTGTGTGCACTTTAGGGAGACTGTATGTATGAAAGACGCTACATAAATAGAAATTCTAGTTTGAAGAGTTTTTATCTGAAGTGGACAATGATGTGCAGAGATTTTTTTGTTCCGATCACCATGTAGTTGCGGTAAAAATGAATATTTTCTCTTTTAAAATCTAAATGTTACTGACATGTTAACATACAAATAATGCAATGGAGCACCATGAAAGATGATTTTGAAAATCTAAAACAGTCGGGGGAATTTGGAGAGAGGGACAGAGGCCAGGATAAGGTCCCGTTTAGATACCATAAGGGAAATGGACCCACCCATCTCATTTTTTCTTTTATTTACAACATCCAGCTGCAAAAACAAATGCCTCACCCCTATCTCGCTCATCAGAGGCTGACCTCTCACTTGGATAAAATGATTCTGCATGCAGTGAAACTCTATTCAACTCTCTATAGAGCCATAGACAATGAGTCTAGTTATAGCAAACAGCTCCTTCAAAGACTGCCTCAACCAGAGAGAGGTCTTATCCTCAATCTCTTAACAATAGATTTAGGACTGTATTCTGAGGTGTTTTTTAAATGATATTGTGTGAATCCTTCCACAGTGGCTCACTTAGCTCTTTTGAAAAATTTGAGACGTGTAGCTTCATGTGCAAATGTATATTTTGAAATATATGATTTAAATATATCTGTACACTAACAGTATATTTCTATATACTGGACATTTTTTGCAGCTACGTGATATGTTTCATGTATGGAAAACTTTCAGTGTGAATACTGACGTATTCTTTTGGGACTGTTTGGAATTTGAGTGATTGTTATACTGTTTAGCCACCGAGATTCTCCTCCGTCAGCTGTGGGGAAAACTCACGGTGTTTTTCTTACTAGGGGTTTCTCCAGTCTCTCTGTAGAGCTATGCAGATAATGTAATACATTTTAGTTTGTGAGAAGGAGATGGTTCCAGCTCTTTCAGAGACACTAGGGCTGTGTCATCTGCTCAGGTTAACTGGGGCAAGAGTGAAGCCTCTCTTGTGTGGGTGGAGTTGTGGAGGATGGGAGGAGTTGTATTTAGACTATTGCACCCACTGTATCTGTAAAAGGATAAGTTGAAAGGTTGTTTCAGGATGTTTATGTGTGCACAGAAAAAATTATGAACTGGGAAAACTAAAAAGAACTGTTTACAAAATATGTGTCCAAATAGAAGTCTCTCTCTCTCTCCCAAAAGGAGGCTTAGGCTTGTCATAGTGAACTACATTACCTTATCACAGACTCTCCGACACAAACGTTTCACTACAGTTCACTGTTTATATCATAGTTGAGCTGTTTACTCTGACAGCATATCTTAATATGCAATGCACGTTTATGCACCTACTTCATGTGCATCATGTTTCTCTCTCTCTCTCTCTCTCTCTCTCTCTCTCTCTCTCTCTGTCTTTCTCTTACATTATCTCTCAGGCATAACTGTATTTTGAAATGAACAAAAAACTTAACATTGTCATGGACTCTCCAATATGAACACTTCATGACAGTTCATTGTTTATTTCATATCTATTCTCTTCATATCTCAGCATGCAATGCTTGTCGTGTGGTCGTTTAGTTTCTGTCACATGTTTCACCTTAATAAACGGGCTGATGAAGCATGAATTTGCACATCTGTGTAATGGGGAGAAAGGTGACAGGCATATGGAGCATAATGTAATGACCACAGTAGTCAGATTTGTGTCAGACCTGTAGTTCCTGTTAGATGTCCAAAAGAACGAGCTTGCACATGCGCTTGTGTGCATATATATATGCATACAGAACCACGCATGCACACACACACATTCACACACACAGTCTGAAGTTCAATCAGTAGCCTGATAGGCAGTGTGAACATCGACAGTAAACTCAAAGTGAAAGGGGAAGGCTTAGTGAGAGTGAGAGGGAAAGGCAGAGAGTCAACGCTAGTCCTGTGATCTCTCATTCATTTCTATTTTGTCTAAAACTACAGAAATAATGAGTTCAAAAAGTGCTCAGACCAGTAAAGTGAAGCTGAATGATGGCAGATTTATGCCACTGCTGGGACTGGGAACATGGGGAGCAGAGGTATGTGTTGTCTTTTATTGTCTTTTCTCCTTTTTGACATATGCCCTCATTCCAAACATAGTCCACTGATCTCAGTTGAGCTGTTTCAACTGCTTCATGTTACATATTGAAGTGGATTCGTTGTTATTATAATCGTTTTTGGCAATGTTTTATATAGTAATAATGTAGAGATTTTTTTTTATTTTAAACAGGGCTCCTCAGGATCATGTAAAGCAGCGGTTGAAGCAGCAATTGATGCTGGATACCGTCACATCGATACGGCATATGCTTACCGCAACGAAAGCGAAGTAGGAAAAGCCATTAACGGCAAAATTCAACAAGGCGTCATTCGACGCGAGGATATATTTGTCGTCACCAAGGTGAGATGGGGTCATAAACAACAGCATGTTGCCGGTAACATGTCACCATCAGTATGTCCCATGTAGAGTCTATGTGACAGATTTCTATATTTGATTTCAGCATGAGTATTCAGCACACTCAGTGGGTGGCTTCTTTCGCTTCCCTGTCTTTTAACTGATGAATGGTCCCTGTGTGCAGCTGCGGCTCAGCATGTACACTCAGTGGCCAATTTATTTGGTATACCACCCCCAAAAATGTTGATGCACTTCCAAACCGTCACTTGCTGATGCTTGCTATATAAAGAAGGCAGGCATGCACTGTGGCATCTGCCTATTGTTCAACTGAATGGTGAAATGGGCATATCAAGGATTTACCTTAATTGTTGCATCAAACATCTAAGAAAAAAAAACATCTGGTTGTTGGTGATTCCGTGTATCATGAGTGGCTATAGCACCTTGTTACAAAGGTAGCACTTTCTTAAAACTATCTCAGGGGCTGGCCTGTGAGTTCACTTCATTCAAGTGGTCTGCACTGTCCCCAGACCTCAGTCTTAGTGACATGAGCATCTATTCTGAATGTACAGCTGTTCTGTCTGGAGCAATAGAACGATGTCATCATGTTAGAATGGAGCGACGTTTCTGTGGAACACCTCTGTTGCCTTGTTGTTTCATGTCAAATAATCCAGTGTGTTCTACTCAGTTCTAGTTGCGCTAGATTTGTGTGCTTAACCAATTGCTCATGGAATGTTTAGCTATAGTGGTTCCAAAGTGTTATCAAGCATATATTAAATACACATCCCATGTCGTATCTTTTTCTAGAGAATTTTCGTAGAGTCTGTGGAGCCATGCACTGACTATGTTTATCCAGTGAATAGCTTTCATAGAGACTGTGTTTGTCCAATGAGTATCCTTTATAATGGCTTTGTTTATCAAATGTGTGGCCATTTTACTTTCTGCATGAGCACTGGATTAATGAATGTTCTCCTCATGTAGCTGTTTCCGACTCACTTTGCCCCTGAGGACATCCCTAAATGCTTCAATAAATCTTTCAGTGATCTTCAGTTAGACTACATTGATCTGTATCTGATACACTTCCCAGTGGGTTTTCAGGTAATACACACACACACTCACACACAGACACACACACACTCATTTACAGTACAGCACCTTCTCTGAAGGTGACATTTTTAATCTTATTCTTATCTGAGTGTGAATATCAAGGACATAAAACCATTCTTTTAGTGTATGCACATTTTTGTCATCACTGATTTCACATGAAAATGTCTTGAATCCCATTATTTTCTTTACCTTTGTGAACAGAAAGTAGGAGATGAACTCTTCCCAATGAAAGACGGAAAAATACTCACTAATGAAATTGATTATGTGGATGTGTGGAAGGTAAAGAAATGTTTAACTCTTCATTAATTCCATTTCATTCCAACTGTAGAGTTTAAAGTTATTACAAATATTGATCAGGGCAACTGTATTTGAACGTGAGCTGATAATCAGTGAACTTGCATGAACTCCACTGTTTAAACCTGTTTAAACCATTGTGACAAACTGAGAGAAATATTATAGTCTTAGTTTGAACGTCCAGGGAACCTTGTGGGAACGTCATGTGAATGGTTCTGTTGATAGACTGCTGTGTGTGTTACAGGGGATGGAGGCTCTGAAGGCTTCAGGGAAAGTGAGGAGTATCGGTGTGTCCAACTTCAACATCCAACAACTGGAGAGACTCCTGTCTGTGGCCAAGGTCCCACCAGCAGTCAACCAGGTTCTGCACAGCATTACCATAGTGCAAATCTAAACACATTATGGCAAATTGTGCTGACTCATTCTGACTGTTGTGACTTTTCACCTCCTTAGTCAGTGACCGAGGATCTTATACTTATATAACATGAAATACGATACTTAAAAACTCAGAGCGGCAGCATATGTCTGACTATGTGAGGTAATATGTTAATGTTATATTGCAACTGAGTGACAGAGAAAAGTTAATATCCTCTTATTATCCTTTCCTTACCTCACATTATTTTGACGTTTTATACATATGGAGCAGAGAACAGCGTCCTACTTGTTTGGCTACTTTGATATAAGGTGGATTAAGTGTGTAGGGCGGATTAAGTTGACTAATTCTGACACAGACTCAACTCCAGCGCCACTGTTTCAGTTAGTTCTATTCGGAGCGTAAAGAAAACCGTTTGAGTCTCCAGGTAATGCTAAAAAATGGGGCTGCTCAGCTGGCAACGGGTTTTCTTCTCTGTTTGCAGAAAGTCAGGGGCAAAACACTGACCTTACAAAGAATTTCTCTTCCTTCTATCTTAATTCTGCAAGCAAAATAAACAAACTGATCACAGATCTTAACCTAAGGGGAACTAAATCAGCTCTGTCACTGTCTCTTACTCACCTGCTAGATTAGATCTTACCTGTTGCATACATTTTTATGCAAATAAAACAAAGAACACTGAAGAGTATTGTTTCTTTACCTTGATAAGGGAGGGATTAAGGTGATGAATCAGTCTGACACAAACCAAATCTTGGGAACCAAATCTGGCACCTCAATTTGTTTTCTCTGAGTATCAAGAAATATGTTTAATCACATGAGTTTCAATCAGGTGATTAGATATAAAGTAAGTCGGTGGCTGCAGGGGTGATAAACCTGCCTCTTTATTTGCCCAAAGGAAAGTGAAAAAAGAAAAGACCTTGGAGACAGTTTCCCTCCCTCTGTCCTTGATCCATGAACAAATAAATAAACTGTTCTCAGATCTCCAACTTAGCAGAAGTGAACCTGCTCTGTCACTTTCTCCCAATCTTCTATCAGGTGGAACTCCACCCTTACCTGGTCCAGGCAGATCTGATTGAGTACTGCAAGTCCAAGAACATTGTGCTCACTGCCTACAGCCCCTTTGGCTCTCCTGGAAGACCCAAAGAATTGTGAGATGATTTTCCACTCATTTGATATCAGTGTGAAACCACACAGTTTATCATGTAGTCACTGCCTACAAGTGAAATGTACCATTCTATGGAAAATTCAAAGTATCCAGCTTCTGAAAACGTTCTCTACAACTCTTCTTCCCCAAATAGTCACCAAGGAGAAAAAGACCCTGAGAAACTGTTAGAGGATCCTGTTGTGCTCGAGATCGCCAAGAAACATGGTCGGACTCCTTCCCAAGTAAGACAACCATCTCACAGCAGTGACAATAAAAAGAATGTCTGTCTTTCCCTCTCTGCTCTTGTTAAGTGTGTCTATGTGTGTGTTAAGTGTGTGTATGTGTGTGTTTATTACAGGTTCTGTTGAGGTATCATGTGCAACAGGACATTGTAGTGATCCCAAAGAGTGTCACACCCAGCCGTATCGTGGACAACTCAAAGGTGATGACTGTGTACTCTATGAATGTCTCTTGATCCAGAAAATCTCTCTACATTTTGATCTTTTGAGCTATTCATTGTACTGTAAACATTTTGACATTTTTACATATCTAAATCAGAGCCCAAGGTATGCCATGTTGAATGAAGTTAACATGACCAAACAGTAAGACACAAGAACAAAGATTTTAAAATTTCTTTTTTGATCCTGCTCTCGGTTTTAAACTGAGACTGCTGTCCCTGTACCTGTTGTCAGTTTCATTTATTCAGTCAGATATTGATTGACTCAGATTAGCAAGCTTTAAGAAGAGCATACTGCTCTAGGAAATCAAAAACGTTCACAACACAGTGTCTAAAAAAGAAAGACTATAAGCCAGCAAAATGTCCGAAACCGTCATCTTCACAATAATGAATAAACAGATAGATAGATAGATAGATAGATAGATAGATAGATAGATAGATAGATAGATAGATAGATAGATAGATAGATAGATAGATATGAATATCCATGCAGTGTTTGCTGCATCTATCACTGTGCCGTGACCCTTAGTACTCAGAAATATAGGACTAGTTTACAATACAGGACAAAAAGACAAAAATGGACTGAGCTCTTGTAAATTTAGAATGGCCATCTCTGACTGTTCTCATTCAAACTGAAGTTTGTCTCAAATTGATCTGCAGTCGCTTGGTTGATTAGACATTCCCCAGGAAACACAAGCAAGTTGAATTATGTTGGTCATCATTCTTTTAACTTGTAATGCTTACTACATCTTTATAGATTGCCCATGTTATGCTGACCTGTTAACAATGAGTTTAATATTTGCTTTGTTTGCAGATCTTTGATTTCTCTCTGTCTGAAGAGGACATGAAGAGGCTGAAGTCTCTGGACCGTAGCTGGAGGGCCTGCAACATAAAAGGGTAAGATCTTAATCTTGACTTCCCTCTTCACACAAACTCACGTGTGAGGAACTCACACCCAGCCCTCAGTGCTGATGGTCCTCCTGATTTCTACTTGCTACTAATCAGAGATCAATAGATATCATGAGACAAAGAAATCAGTAAAATTTTTAGGTTTAAGGGTCTGAGTTCGTCACCCATGTCACCCACTATCCTACCAAAAGTCTTGAGTCATCATTCATTTTAGTAGTTGTGACTGCAGTCAATGTAATGGTGTGTTGGCCAGTCTTTGAATCCGAATCACTACTTCACAAAGGACCTGCAGACATTTTGGAAAAACACATAATTAAAAAAATGTACTGAGATTGATAAAATGATATGAATATGCATGCAGTTTTAACACGTTTTTTTCTTTTTAACATTACAGGATTGAGTCTCACCCATTCTACCCCTACAAGTGAAAGAGGAGGTGAACAGGATGGCTCTCACATAGAACAGTTGCTGTGAAGAATCATCACCACTGTTGACTATATTTAATAAAGACATGATGGTTTTAGCCTAGTCAAGAAATTACATATGTGACAGATAAATGTTACTTTTTGTACATAATAACCGGATTGTTTGCACATATCTACTAATGCCTTAATGCTAAACATTTACTCTACGATTAAGAGTTTGAACATGGATTTGAAAACATGTTAGGCCCAGATATCAAGTTTTGAATAAAAATCTTTTCAAAATCATTTTGATTGTGATTCAATCCTTCTGTGCAGTTCAAACCTTACACTAGAAAAACCACAGCTTTTTCCCTGAGGTCAGATTCTAAAGGCATAAATTCTTCTTGTACTTCTCTAGTGTCAATTGTGTTGTCCTTGAGTTGGCATTTGGCTCTCGGACCCTCTGTATTCTTCTGTCCTCTCTGAGCTGTTGGGCTTTTCTCCGCTCATGCTCAAGTGTTTGGGCAATACTGGTCCTCACACCCACAGCAGTGCTCTCCACACTAAACCCTCTTATCATCTAAGGATGTTAAGATGTTCCATGTTGTCCTCATCATCGTCTCGGTCTCCACCTCCATAGTGTCTGGCATACAAAGATGCATGGAGGTTGCCAAGTTCCTGATCTCACAGTCACACCGCTCCACGCCTCAGACCACTTCTTCATGTCTTTCTCTCTCTCAATCTCACCCTCCCTGAAATCCACTGCTCCCACGCTGCCAGTCTCAGCTAGGCGCAACCTTCGCACCCTCTCCTCTGGCGCCTTCTCTTCTATGGTCTGTTCCTCTCTCCCATCTGTGGAAACCTTCTCTCTTCTTCCCGTGGAGGAGAAATCCTCTACAGTCCTCTCCACACTGGCCTCCTCCCTGGACACCCTCTGCCCCCCCCCGTCACCAAGCCGGCTCGCCTCTCCGGTCCCAGTCCCTGGCTGACTGACAGCATTCGCGCTGACAGAGCCAAACTTCGCGGCTGAACGGAGATGGCGGAAATCGAGATCCCCCAACGACCTATCCCACTACCACTCTCTTCTTCCTTCTTTCTCCTCTACCCTGTCCTCTGCTAAATCTGCCTTCTTCCACTCCAGGATTGACTCCTCCTCTTCTAACACCCACAAACTCTTCTCCACCTTCTCCTCTGTCCTCTCTCCTCCTCCTCCTCCCTCATCCCTATCTGCTGATGACTTTGTCTCCTTCTTCGAGAAGAAGATCAAAGGCATCTACGACTCCCTCCCCCCATCCCCTCCCACCTCGGATCCTGCACCCTCCGCCTCCCCCACTATCTTTTCCTCCTTCTCCCCTCTATCTGACTCTGAAGCTCTCCTATTTATCAAATCCCACCGTCCTACTACCTGTCCTCTAGACCCCATCCCCTCCCCTCTCTTTCAGGCCATCTCGGACGACATTCTGCCCTTCATCTCATCCTTGATCAACAGCTCCCTGTCTACTGGCAAAGTTCCTTCTGCTTTGAAGAGGGCACGGGTCAAGCCACTGCTTAAGAAGCCCACTCTAGACCCAGCTGATGTCAGTAGCTACCGTCCAGTCTCTCTCCTACCGTTTCTCTCAAAAACCCTGGAACGTGCAGTATATAACCAACTCTCTCCATATCTTCTCCAGAATAATCTCATGGATCAGAACCAATCTGGATTCAAAGCCGGCCACTCCACCGAGACGGCCCTCCTTGCTGTCTCGGAGGAGCTCCACTTGGCCAGAGCGAAGTCTCTCAGCTCTGTCCTCATACTCCTAGACCTCTCCGCAGCATTTGACACAATCAACCACCAGATACCCCTCTCATCCCTTGCTGGGCTGGGCATCGCGGATTCTGCACTCGCATGGTTCAAGTCCTATCTATCTGACCGTTCCTACCAGGTCTCTTGGAGGGAATCGGTCTCCTCCCCCCGCCCTTTCCACACGGGAGTCCCACAAGGTTCGGTACTTGGTCCACTCCTCTTCTCTCTCTACACCAGATCACTTGGTCAAGTTATCTCCGCCCATGGTCTCTCTTACCACTGCTACACTGATGATACACAGCTCTTCTTCTTCTTCCCCCCCTCTGACTCTCAGGTTCAGCCTCGCATCACAGCCTGCTTAGCTGACATTGCCTCCTGGATGTCCACTAACCACCTCCAATTCAACCTGGAGAAAACGGAGCTTCTGTTTTTTCCCACAAAGAACTCAACAACGATTGACACTGCAATCACCATTGAGGGATCTGTGGTGTTCCCCACCACAGCAGCCAAAACCTTGGCGTAACCCTTGACAACCAGCTAATCTACTCCGGTCACATCGCGGCAGTCACTCAATTCTGCAGATTCTCCCTATACAATATCAGGAGAATTCGCCCATTCCTCACACAATAGGCGACCCAGCTCCTGGTCCAAGCGCTTGTCATCTCCTGCCTGGACTACTGCAACGTTCTACTTGCTGGCTTACCGACCTGCGCCATCAGGCCGCTCCAGCTCATGCAGAACGCCGCTGCACGCCTGGTCTTCGACCTCCCTAAGCACTCTCATGTCACTCCATTGCTTACTACACTCCACTGGCTCCCGGTAGCTGCCCGCATCCAATTCAAGACACTGGTACTGGCCTACCAGGCAACAAGAGGCTCCGCCCCATCATACCTTCAGTCCCTAATAACTCCGTATACCACTACTAGAACCCTCGGCTCTACGACCTCTGGTCAGCTGACGGTCCCCTCACTTCGGGAACCCGGCAGCCGCTCCTCCCGACCACGCCTCTTCTCCGCCATCGCCCCTCGGTGGTGGAACGACCTCCCTCATACAGTTAGGACTGCGGAATCCCTCACCATCTTCCGCAAGAAACTGAAAACCCACCTCTTCAGAACCCACCTATCCCCCAATGCCTAACCTCCCTTCCTTAATAAAAAAAAAAAAAAAACTTGTCTTGTATCTATGTTTGTCAAAGAATTCCAGGGGCACAATACGAAGGAGTAAATTGACGCTCAGTCTTTTTAGTGATGTCTGCTTATGAGGTATTAGGAATCCAACTGATGCACTGATTGTAAGTCGCTTTGGCTAAAAGCGTCTGCTAAATGCTAAATTGTAAATTGTAAATTGGAGTGCGAAAGACGTTTCAAGCCCATGTGTTGATCAGCTTGCAGTCAAACTGTAGCTTCTTTCTCTCAGCTGGCTGAAACCAGAGACTGAATAATTACACCTCAACAAGCTGCAACATATGGTAGGAACTCACCACCTAGAGGACATGTTATAAAACTGCAGGTTTTTGATGTTGGAGAACTTAATAAGGCACCCATGAATGATCTACGGCTACCACTTTATAGCAGGTACATCAGACAGCCATATGAACAAGGATGTGTTCAAATCAACTAAGGCATTTGTTCATATTAGTTATGAAAGTAAAAATGAATTTAACACGTAAACAGCGCTATAATGGAAATCAGTGCATTACATACTCACATTGTCCTGCTCTGTCTAAGGTACAATAAAAGACAGAGCTTGACATTTGCTAATGTGTCTGTGAATGGCTTTAAGTAACAAGAACAAAGGAAATTCATGCTGTAAAGTGTAACCATGATATTAAAAATGATAGCTCTGTAAAACCACCTACATTACATGCTGAAATGAAATCATCACTGTTAGAGAATGATATTAGAATACTTAAAATACTTAAATGCTATGAGAGCAAGTCTGTGAATTGAAATCAGAAGAGCGTGTGAGAGACAGAGAGAGACATACAGTAGTTCTGAAGATCCCACTGTTGGAAAATGACTTCATGTAAAAGCTGTAGCATGGCTGTTCCCATTTAGCGAAGGCTATAGCGACTGTATCAAAGGCATAGTTGCATAATTTTGTGGTACCTGCCTAAATACACAAATGGTGAAATAAACATAAACTGAATCTTGAATCCTTTCGAGTTCCACAGGGACACAAGGTAAACTCACATAAGGCATATGTTTGCTTAAGGTGAAGATGAATATGATATTTATGTCACTTCACTGGACCTGAGCACCAAACAGGTGTATTATTTTTCTCCGTGGGAGCCTGTTAAGTTGAACTCAATGGCAGGCGAACTTTCTAGTGCACACATACGATGATTCACTGGACAGGAGCTAAGAACAAGTGGACTTCACTGGGTGCAAATAAGCACTTTTTGAGGAGAGTTATAGAGGAAAACCAAGAATTACAAAGATATTGAAGACACCAGATGCTCAGTGAACAAGGTCCACGAGAAAGCAAAGCAGAGAATACAAGCATTATCTATCGGACAGTAGGCTTATCTGTTAAACTCCAAGACTGAGCACAGACTAAAGGAGAACACAGGGTTTAAATAATATGAATAAGGAGCAGCAGGTGAGTACAATAAACCTATTACTGGGTTATAATTAACAGCACAACGTGAAAGAGTTTAACTCTTGCTCAAGGTCCCCCTCTAGTGGCCAGATTCAATATCTGTCCATTTTAATCCGATATTCAACACATATTCTGCTCATACTCACAGAAGCCGCACACATTCTCTCAATGCATAACCATCTCTACACATACTCATATATACTAAACACATACTCATACATACTAAACACATATACAACACATACTCACTGTTTACAAATTCTCAGTGTTTACTGATAAACACTCAATCCATTCCTTTTTCTGCTCCCTAGATCACTATAGCTTTTCTCTCAAAACCAAATGAATCAGATTTGAATAGCTGAAAGCAAAGACAAACTTAAATGCTTGCTTAAATTTGACACACTAATACATTTTTTTAAGTATGACACTGGTCGCGGAAGATTATTAGTGCATCATCTACAATTTACAATTTACAACATCTGTATGCTGTGCTTAAATTTCGACTGTAAGGATTACACTTTATACACTGAGTACTGAGTAGCATAGACTCTCCATAATGGATATTTCAGAACAGTTCACTGTTTATTTCGTAGTTGAGCGGCTGGCTCTGGCAGCATATCTTAATATGCAATGCATGTTTATGCATTTACTCCATGTGCATCATGTTTCTCTCTCTCTCTCTCTCTCTCACACACACACACACACATTCTCGCTCAGGCATGACTGTATTTTGCAATTATAGAAAATGAACGTTGTCATAGACAAATAAAAAGAACTGTTCAGAAAATATGTGTCCAAATAGAAGTCTCTCTCTCTTTCTCCCTCTCTCTCTCTCTCTCTCTTCCTCTCCCTCTCTCTCTTTCTCCCTCTCTCTCTCTCTCTCTTCCTCTCCCTCTCTCTCTCTCCCTCTCTCCCCGAAAACAGGCTTGAACTTGCCATACTGAACAACATGACTTTGTCATAGACTCTCCAAAATGAACATTTTATTGCAATTCACTGTTTATTTCATATTTATTCTCTTCATATCTCAACATGCAATGCTTGTCATGTGGTCATTTCATGTCTGTATGCTGTTTCACCCTAATAAACTGGCTGATGAAGCATGAATTTGCACATCTGTGTAATTAGCAGAAAAGAGAAATTTACACAATTTACACAATGACGAAACAATTATTCTCAGCCTTTTTTTTTGTTTTGTTGTATAGAAGTATTTGGCTATACAGTTAAGGCTAACCAAATCAGCATAAATTGCACTTATTTTTTAAAAAGTGTACACAGTGTAGAAATGCATTTGGCAAGAATATGCGCCATGTTAGATGGTTGTGTTAATCCTTTTGGGGAACATTTTTTAGTGAAAAATACTATGTATACCGATTTCATTTGTTATATGTATAGAGCAGAATTTAACAAATAAATATTTCATTGATTTGGTACTGTGTACACATACTGTACTTTCTTTTCTGCAATGGCTTCAGTCTAGTTGCATCTAGTTTGATTTGGACTTTGTTTCTTATCTGAACCTGTAGATCATGTTTTTCCTGTTAATCTACATTTTTGTTGGAATGAACCACTCCTCAAGACAAGACTCAAAAGTACAGAGACGCGGAAATTATTTTCACTTGCAGTAAGTACTACAACTGAAATCTTCAACATATTTACCAAATACAATTTTAAAGAAAAAATAATATGATCACCATGACACAGAATGGAGGACTCAGTAAGTGTTACGTTGAATTGACTGTGTTTCACTGTATGATATGACAGCTTAAGGGAGTATCATGTTTAGCTCTTAATGCAGCTTTCAGAATGTAAAGTTACTGTTTACTGATCATGTCTGTCCTGAATTTTAGAACAGGTTTTTTGTTTTTTTGTTTTTTAAAAAAGTGGTCTTTTAGGTAGAACATTTTATGTTATAGCCTACCTCATTCAGATTTAATAAGTCTTACTTTTAAATGTACTTATGCTATCTAGGGATTATGCCAACAACACTAGAAATGGTTTTCCATCACCGGACTTTTACCTTCGTCATACTTATTTTAAATTTCATTCGTAAATGACACTTATTGTAACTTAAGAGGAACTTAAATAATGTCCCTCACAGTGGACATGTTTTGGCCCTTCCCTGACGATCAGTTACCTTTCACACAGAAAATGAAACCCAACTGAGTTTCTCTCAAGAACATGTGTATCCATATATATAAGGGTATGAGTGTGTTTAAGTATATGTGTGTATATGTGTGTGTATGTATGTATGTGCATGTGCGTGCGTGCGTGTGTGTGTGCATGTGTGTGTATTGTTTGTGATGCTTTAAGAAAACACCATTTGCCAGTAACTATTCACCTCTAAAATAACAAGAAGGCCAAATCATGCTTACATGATAATATTTGTAGGATCCTACTGGCTAACTGAGTATGCAGAAGCTAGCCTGTGATTTGGACTGATAATCTTGTTTATTTTGAATGTTTTAGTGTCCGTTCCTTGTTTATTTTGATTTGTACACCATTGTAAGTCTATACATGTTGTCAAATAACTTTCTCATTTTGACCTGTTGACAGTGTTCAGCATAAGAGATCACAATCATACGTACCTAAGAGTCCATGAGCAGTGACCATTCAAAGAAAGAGGAGCTACATTAACTAAAAAGGTAAAACAGCTGAACAAAGTAAAAAAAAAAAAGAAAAAAAAACTGGGCCTGCAATAATTGTCTCACATTTCTTTGAACTCACTATAATACAGATTACTTCAAAGACTTTACCACCTTCACATCTTTAATCAAAAATCCAAAAAGTAGTCATCTCTCTGTGTGATGTATGTGTAATGTATTGTGTTTGCTGCTGTTTGATTATTTTATCCAGAGCTTCAGTGAAACCCATGCTCTGTGCCTGAGGAGAGGACACTATCTCTACAATGAGTCTCTGTAAAGACTGCGAGACCATGGGATCAGGCCCCGAAACCCACATCTCCACACAATATGACACTAACAGGTAAGATGATGAAGCGTGCACTGTGTGTGTGTGTGTGTGTGTGTGTGTGTGTGTGTGTGTGTGCGTGCGCGTGCATGCATGCACGTGTTTCTTTAAGAGTGTGTCAAATGCATATTGATGGAAACGATGACTGATCATCTCTTACCTGTGTGTACTAATTACTCCCAAGCTCAAGTTTCTACTGTATATCTATGAAAAGGATTCAAGTGTGAAGATCTAAGAAATTTGACTGATTGTTGTTTATTGCCATGCGCAGATTTTAAATAGAGTAATTAAAATTAATCTCTCACTATGTGCTGATGACAGTTTTCAGCAAGAGAGATCAGACTCACCTAAACCCAGTGATCTGTCCATGAAGAGTGATCATTCACAAAACGGGGACCTACCTAACTTCAGAGGTTCAAAAACAGAGAACACACCGCTTTTCGAAGAATCCAGTCCATCAGAGCAAGAGATAACAAGATGGTAAATACTAACTGCCTCTTAGTTGTGTTTTATAAGTACAAAGAGTGAGAGAGTTTTATGAGAATGATTGAGAATGAATGAGACCATATTTTTAATGCAATACAAAAATGCTCAGTAACAAAACACCAGATTATACATGTATCATCTCTTACTTCTCAGTGTTCTTCTTATCATTATGTTTTTTCCTATTATTCATATTATGTTTATATTTCTCCTCAAATTTAAAGAATTTACCTCGCAGTATTTTTACTTTGTCAAATGTGCACACGCACGCACACACACACACACACAGACATAAAAATTTTTCACTAATGTGGTCTCATAGTGATAGCTTTTCTGAGGTGGAGATTCCCAGTGTTCAATCTGGACCTCCGAAAGACGTGGCCTCCATTTTACAGGTGTGCTCCTCTTCTTAACCATTTCATATTAATGCCGACATCTAAAATCTTAGTTTTGAAAACAATTTACCAACCAAACATGATCAGAATAGGATTAATACACCTTGGGTTTTAAATATCGGCCCTTTTTTGTTTAAATAATTTAGATAATTAATTTAAATAATTTAGACTTTAACAAAAAAGCTGTAACATCAAAATGGAAAGCCTTTACTCTCCTGCATTGGAAACTAGTTGTATCATAGCATAGACTAGTTTTATGAGGAATTCACCTTCACAAATAAGTATAAAGGGGGTAAAATAAACAGACAGACAGACAGATCAGTATGTGCTTTGCCAATGTACAGCATGAAAGTCTCTTGATTTGTTTTAATCTTGACTGTTTTGTAACAATGTTAAACGTGTTCCATCTCTGCATTTCAGAAACTTGAGAAAAAGATAATCACCTTGGTAGAGACAGAGCTGAAGAGATTCTGGAACATCCCAAGTCATTCAGAATACTCTGAGAGTGGCTCTTTGAATGAAAAAGAACAGAGCAGTGTCAGAGAAGGAGTCCTGAAGATCACATTGAGTGTCCTGAGGAGCATGAACCAGCATGGTCTTGCTGACACACTGGAGAAAAGTAAGAGTGATAGGAAATTTAATGGTTTCATTAACTGAACATTTTGTTTAAAAATTTCATGAATGATAAGAATTTTGTGAGGAAGTGAACAGTGAACCAGTCAGTACACCTAATGCTGTCCATAATATATTTTAATGAAGATTTTCATCTCTCTGTCAGATGAACAGTTTGCGAGTTGTCAACACATTCTCAAATCAAATTTGAAAAACAAATGTCAGTGTGTGTTTGAGGGCATAGCAAAACAAGGAAACCCCACAATCCTAAATAAGATCTACACAGAGCTCTACATCACAGAGGGTGGAAGTGGAGAGGTCAACAATGAACATGAGGTCAGACAGATTGAGACAGCATCAAGGAGACCAGAAACACCAGAGACAACAATACAATGCAATGACATCTTTAAGCCCTTACCTGGACAAGACAAACCCATCAGAACTGTGCTGACAAAAGGAGTTGCTGGCATTGGAAAAACAATCTCTGTTCAGAAATTTGTACTTGATTGGGCAGAAGGAAAAGCAAATCAAGATGTCCACTTCATATTTCCACTTCCATTTCGAGAGCTTAACTCAGTGAAAGAGAGCAAACTTAGTTTGAATGACATTCTTAAAAGGTTTTACCCAGAGACAAATGAACTAGTGCTTCTAAGCAGTCACAAATATAAAATAGTGTTCATCTTTGATGGTCTGGATGAGTGTCGACTACCTCTGGATTTCCACAACAATGAAAGCTGGTCTGATGTAACAGACCCAGCGTCTGTAGATGTTCTATTGACAAACCTCATTAAGGGGAATCTGCTTCCCTCCGCTCTCCTCTGGATAACTACCCGACCAGCAGCAGCATACAAAATGCCTCTGGATTGTATTGACCAGGTGACAGAGATACAAGGGTTCAATGATTCTCAGAAAGAAGAGTACTTCAGCAAGAGAATCAGTGATCAGAACCTGGCCAATACAATCATCACCCACATCAAGTCAACAAGGAGCCTCTACATCATGTGCCACATTCCAGTCTTCTGCTGGATTTCAGCCACTGTTTTAGAGAAAATATTGGATGAAGCAGAGAGTGGACAGATCCCAAAGACTCTGACACAAATGTATACCCACTTTCTGATATTTCAGACCAAACAGAGGAATCATAAATATGACAGGTCTTGTCAAATCAATCCACAATGGAATAAAGACAGTGTTATGTTGCTGGGGAAGCTGGCATTTCAGCAGTTAAAGAAGGGCAATTTAATCTTCTATGAAAATGATCTGAAGGAGTGTGGCATTGATATAACTGATGCTTCAGTCTACTCGGGTGTGTTCACGCAGATCTTTAGGGAGGAGTCAGGTCTGCACAAGGAGACTGTGTACAGCTTTGTGCACTTGAGCATTCAAGAGTTTCTTGCAGCTTTATATGTGTTCCTGATGTTCATCAATGATGATAAAAATGTCCTCTGTTTTGAGGAATCAGCAAAGACAAACCTTAAATTGCAATTCAGAAAAAATACTATGCCCCGCCTACTCAAAATTGCAGTGGACAAAGCTTTAACAAGTGAGGGTGGATACCTGGATCTTTTTCTCCGTTTCCTTCTTGGTCTCTCTCTGCAGTCGAATCAGATTCTCTTACGAGGTCTCCTAACACAAAGACACAGAAAACCTTACAACAAAGAGGACACAATCAAGTACATCAAAGAGAAATTCAGTGAGAACCTTGCCTTAGAGAGATCTATCAATCTGTTCTACTGTCTGAATGAACTCAACGATAGTTCTTTGGTTGAGCAGATACAAAGTTACCTGCAGACAGGTCCTCTCTCCACTGCTGAGCTCTCCCCTGCACAGTGGTCAGCTTTGGTCTTTGTGTTACTGACATCAGATGAGGAGCTGGATGTGTTTGACTTACAGAAGTTCATCAGATCAGATGAAGGCCTACTGAGGCTCCTGCCAGTGGTCAAAGCTTCCAGAATAACTTTGTAAGTTCTCAGACACATGTTCGGAAAGCATTGCATGTTTTGTTTCCCACAAAAAGACAAAAAGTGGCAAAGCTTAGCAGAATTCATTTTATAATTATTTTATATTACTTAAAATGTATAGGCTTCTTTAGGGTTGGGCCGATGGACGATGGCATGACAATTATCACAATGTTGACCCCAGCGTCGTAAATCAGGGGGCAAAATTTTATTTGTATTGAAAAACTGAGGATTAAAACATACCTACAGAGTAAACTCCTCCATTCTCTGCTATACCTGTCTTAAACAAATAATTCCTAATGCTTATATTGTTCCTAAGCTTTTTTACCCTGTCTCGCCCTGTACATTTAACTGAGAATATTTCACGTTTAGGAAAATTATAATCAATGAATTATTAATATTGTAATGACTAGAGAAAACTCTTGCCGATTTATTGTCACATCCTGGCTGTTATAATCCTAATTTTCCGCATTCTATCTGTAGCGGCCCTAGTTTAGGCTAATTATTTGGCTGGACGTCAGCGACTTCAAATAATTATTTACTTTTTTTCTGATTAGGTAATGCTGTAACAGCCATAAAAGACAAATAAAATGTTACTGTAAAGCGTAATAAGTTGCTCCCAATCATACCTTTATCAATTATAGTGCCTGTACAGGAGTAGCCGATGAGACACCCCCCCCCCCCCCAATGTCATCGTCCATCGTGATGTTTCACTATAGACATCGTCATATGCCAATACAGTACACATCGCCCAACCCTAGGTCTCACATGCTTGGGAGCACATTTCTACTGCTTTAGTATTTGTATTTACTGTAAGGGAGTGCTGATTTGTGTTTAAAGTGCTGGTCTCTGACATGAAATCGTGTTTTTTTCTTTCTCAGGCTCCGTAAGTGTAACCTCACTGAAAAGAGCTGTGCAGTGCTGGCATCAGTTCTGGACTCAGAGACTTCCAGCCTGAGAGAACTTGATGTGAGTTACAATCAACTGAAGGACTCAGGAGTGGATCTGCTCTGTGCTGGACTGAAGAATCCACACTGTAAACTGGAGAGTCTGAGGTATAGTACAGTCTTCTCTGTGACGGTTGCATGTGTCTTGAGTGGCTCACTCATAAAGTATGTCCAGTGTATGCTGTAATATTTAATGTCTGTAAGGATGTTAATGTGGAGACTAAAATAAGAGAGGGTATCTCTATTTGTGGTTTTGTGACGCAGACTGCAGACACGTAACCGAGTGCCCTATTTGTGAGAAAATACAGGAAAAAATAATGTATCACACTGCAAATGTTATAACGATGAAATAGATTTTTTTTTTTTTTTATATATATATTTCAATTTTGAAAGAGCACATCTCATATGATGCCTTGCATTTACAGAGAGAAAGAATTATTCAAATAATTCTTAAATATAATAAGAATTATTTAAAAATTCCTCTATACCCCAAAACACCACCACAAAAATCACATTGAACAATTTACCAAACTGATGTAGCACTCTGAAGTTCTATATGATTTTCTGAGTGTCACTACAGCCTTCCACATTTCTACGGGGAGAGATGAAGTTAGATATCACCAGATTTCCCTCTTGCAAACTCACAAACAGACAAAGAGTAAATCATTTTAAGGACAGTAGCTGCGTTAATACAGTATACTGTGAATGCAGTTTAAAACACATTTAATGTTGTTTTATCACATGCAGTGTTACTTCCTGAACTCTGAGTGTATAAATGAATCTCCCTACAGGCTGTCATACTGCAGTATAACAGAGAACAGTTGCTCTGCTCTGGCTTCAGCTCTGGGATCTAACCCTTTCCACCTGAGAGAACTGGATCTGAGCTTCAACAAAACAGGAGATACTGGAGTGATACTCCTCTCTGCTGTACTAAAGGATCCACGCTGTAAACTAGAGACACTCAGGTCAGCACTGCTTTGACAACAGAATTTTATTTTGATAATTTCGTACAATGTAATAACTTAAAAAGGACACCCCTCACGTATATGTGTTTGTAAATGGTGCACATGTGTATTGTTCCATATGTAATTCTAAAACAGTCATATGATAAGATAGACTCAGAGTATGCACCCCTTCTGTGTCGTGGTGGAACTGTTCTCTTATTATAATCAAAGGATTAGAAATACATCCCAGACATCTATGGATGTCATACAGTTTGACAAGATAACAATGTTAAGATGAACAGCTGGAAATAAAAGAAACTCTGAAGTTTGTATCAGACATTCAGGGTGTGTGCAGTAGGCAATTTGTTATTTTTTACCAGGGTTGATGGCCTAATGGCCAACAGGGGAGATGGCCCAGTGGTTAGTGACACCTCTCTATTGAGTATACAGGGGGATGGCAGGTTAGCAAAGGGCAAACATTTTGATAACATTGCTAACAGAAAAAGTGAATTCATTGAATTGCTTTGATGCCCTGACAATGCCCTCCATCTCTCTCTGTAGGCTGTCCTGCTGCAGTATATCAGAAGACAGTTGTGCTGCTCTGGCATTAGCTCTGAGGGCGAATCCATCACACCTGAGAGAACTGGACCTGAGTGAAAATAAACCAGGAATCACAGGTGTGGATCTGCTTTCTGCTCTTCTGGAGGATCCACAGTGTAAGCTGGAAAAATTGAGGTCAGTACTATTATGTGTCCTGAATATCACGTTTATCTTTGCATTTGTATAATGTAACCACTTAATAAAAACAAATTCTTACACTCATATATTTATAACATGTAATTATAAAAGTGTCATTATGCAATTACCCCAATTTTAGAGTAACATGATCAGAAATATCACTAACAAGACTAATGAAATAACATTGAAATAACATCCGGAAACATGATCATCTCGAAAGCATTATTTCAGATACTTTGATATGTGTGCACACATGTCTGAGTTGAGACTATCAGTGGTGGAAAAAGTACATGAATCCAAGCAAGGACAACCCTAATAGAATATTCCTCCTGTAAAAGACCCACACTGAAATGTTCTCTGGAGTGAAAGTGACAGAGTACTTGCTTTGAAACAACCTTGAGAATCAGGAGTCATGCTTAGGAGATCACTTCCTCCTGAAGATGTTTTGCACTCACTGATCTGTGAGTTGCTTTGGATAAAAACGTCTGTCAAGTGAATAAATGCAAATGTTATCATTTTGTCATACTTCTGTAATTGGCTGTATTTGCTGCTTGCTGAATTAAACTCCGGGTCTTAAGTGAGAAAGCTGTAATGCCAAAGACTGGTCAAATTGAACCCGCTAATAAATAAGCTCAGTTTGGTACAGACATCAACGTCCCTCTTTATGGGTAGTCATGGAAAGTCAACTTCTCATAGAGTACTAACCATCAAGTACTAACCCATAATATCCCTAACCCCTTCTTTCTCTGCAGTGTATGTGATTGCAGTATAACAGAGGAAGGCTGTGCTGCCCTGGCTTCAGCTATAAGACTGAATCCTACACACCTGAGGGAACTGGATTTGAGCTGGAACAAAACAGGAGACATAGGAATGAAGCTGCTCTCTGCTGTGTTGAAGGATCCAGACTCTAAACTGGAGACTCTGAAGTGAGGGACATATGAAATGATTAGGCAATATAGAAACAGCAGGTCACACAAAACCCAAATGTGACAATATCTATTAACAGTATAGTGGCACTTATGGTGCATGTTATATACTATAGTTGAAATTTAGAATTTGTCGGTGCATAAAGTAATTTGGACATCTATGATCTTATTAATGCAGTATACTGTTAATTCAAGTTGACACCTTTATAATGAATATGTATATATAAATATATATATATATATATAGAGAGAGAGAGAGAGAGAGAGAGAGAATATATATATTCTCTCTCTCTCTCTATATATATATATATATATATATTTTTTTTTTATTCTGTAGCTGTGTAAGTTTTTAACTTTATGAAACTGTAAAGTAATAAGGATAATGGAACTACATGACCAATCTCTGTCACACAATGAGTCAGTTTCTCTTTATTTCATTGTGCAGATCAGTCACCATTGAGATTGAAACAGAATTTGAGATTTAATAGCTTTCTTCTGTTACTGTCTTGTGTGGACTATTTACAAACTCTCTCTCTCTCTCTCTCTCTCTCTCTCTCTCTCTCTCTCTCTCTCTCTCTCTCTCTCTCTCTCTAGGTTGCAGTATTGCAGCATCACAGCAGAGGGTTGTGCTTCCCTGGTATCAGCTTTAAAATCAAGCCCCTCAACTCTAAAAACTCTTTTTTTGTCCGGGAATGAACTTGGGGTCTTCGGAGAGGAGAACCTCAGAGTTCTCAATGAGGATCCAGGCTGTCAGCTGGAGACACTGAAGTGAGTATCAGTTCATCTAAAATATGGTGAAAATGATTCTTTAAACATGCATATATGGATGGGTTTTGTAAGAAGAGAGAAAATAAAACATAAAAAACTACCAGCACGTGTGAATATAGAAAATCTTGTGTTCTAATTTCCCTACACAATTACGCATTAAGTGCTTAAGGCACTGTGTATACATCTGTTTCACAATAATAGAATCCTCTGTTCAACAAAATAATGTCATCAACAAACCACATTGTTTAACACTGTCATCACAGACAAGAATATGGAATATGAGATATCAGATAATGACAACAGTGAGAATGATGACGACAGGAGTGATGACAATAATGACAGTGATGATGATGGTGATCATGATCATCCTCATTATTATTTGCCAAATAGTGTTATACTCTTTCTCACAGGCTATAAGTTTTCCAGCTCTCTCTGTACCAGTGACATGACTGAAGAGGATAGGTGGGTTGAGATCACTACATATGGAGCTAAAGACTGATGGTTCAGAGAGAGAGAGGATGTTGACTGAGGCTGGTTTCAACAGGAAAGGACAGGGAAGTTCCATCGCACAGTTAACTCATATTCACACAAACATGAATGAAAAACAGAAAATTACTGATCCAGTAATTTACATAAGCATACCTGCTGTGTGATATTTTGTGTCAGTATTTAAAATGATTTAAAATAAACGTTACATGATGTGTTCATCAAGTGCTTCCCAGCCGGACCTGTTTCAGCCCTCTTCTGACCTCTGCTGGCTGCACCTTTTACTACAACCCAGACAGATATCGAAATTGAGACCCTCGTAGCTACAGCTGACTCCCCTGTCTTTCAAACAATCTGCCTAAGTTATAACCTTGCTTGTTTTGATTGTTTTTATACATTTTACTTTAAGAGATTTTTTCTCTCTAAAAAAAAAAAGGTTTTCTTTTTCTGTAATTTTCCTGTAAAACTGTGTGAAGACACTGAAGCACAGACTGGATCCCCTTACCTGAGCCACACTGTATTCACAGTTTTCTCTCTTTATTTTGTAGTTGCTGTTGTTATTTACTTTGTTTTGTTCTTGTTCAGCAGTTATATTTTGGTTTGTTTGTTGTATTTATTAAGATTTTACTCATGGCCTGTATACTTGTATGGATTTTGTACTGTTATTTATAGTTGCTGAGTCTTTGTAATTTATATAACTGCTCACGGAGCTGTTTGTCTATTTTCTGTGCCGTGTTCTTCCTCTATCTTTCAGAATCAGCCATAGAACTTTACGAACAAACAAGCAGAAAGTAAATAAAGAACTCTTGGGCAGGGATTTAAAATTTAAAATCATGTATTGCTGATTGCTGACAGGGCAACTGTATATGAATTACATCTAATAGATCTGCAAGAGACATGGTCCCTTTAAAGAAAATGAGTTTACACATGTTACATTTTAGGGCATTTATTACTACGGTTGTTTATTATACTGGATTAAAATAAAGTCCCTTACTTTATTTCAATGAATGCACAATCAATTTTATCAATTTTAGAAACAGACAACTATTATTATTATACAGTGAAGAGATGAGATATACACACACGCGTGTGCACACACAACCGCACGCGCACACACACACACACACACACACACACACACACACACACACGCGCGCGCACACACACGCATGTACACACGCAAGCACCCACACACTAAGCTCCACCTCCTCTTCTGCAAAGTATTTCTTGTGTAAACAAGAAAGTGAAAGTAAGATAAAGAGAGCTGGAGAAGAAATTTCTACTTTCAGACAACAATAGGTAAGTCTACAATGACACAATGAGTCTAATGGGCACTGCAGAACTGTGTGATGAGTGGACAAATTGCTATTTTTCTGTAGGCTATAATGCAACACACTCTACATTCTCAAAACCCTTTCATGAAAAGTTCAAAATGGTGTGTGTGTGTGTGTGCGCGCGCGTGTGTGTGTGTGTGTGTGTGTGTGTGTGCGTGCGCGCGCGCGTGTGCACTTCAGGCAGACTGTATGTATGAAAGACGCTACATAAATAGAAATTCTAGTTTGAAGAGTTTGAATTTTTAGCTGTAGTGGACAGTGATGTGCAGAGATTTTGTGTTCCGATCACCATGTAGTTGCTGTAAAAATTAATATTTTCTCTTTTAAAATTGAAATGTTATTGACATGTTAACATATAAATAATGCAATGGAGCACCATGAAAGATGATTTTGAAAATCTAAAACAGTCAGGGGAATTTGGAGAGAGGGACAGGGGCCAGGATAAGGTCCCGTTTAGATACCATAAGGGAAATGGACACACCCATCTCATTTTTTCTTCTATTTACAACATCCAGCTGCAAAAACAAATGCCTCACTCCTATCTCGCTCATCAGAGGCTGACCTCTCACTTGGATAAAATGATTCTGCATGTAGTGAAACTCTATTCAACTCTCTATAGAGCCATAGACAATGAGTCTAGTTATAGAAAACAGCTCCTTCAAAGACTCCCTCAACCAGAGAGAGGTTTTATCCTCAAACTCTTAACAATGGATTTAGAACTGTATTCTGAGACGTTTTTTAGCTTACTGCCGCTGTTTTGTCAAGGTGTTATGCTAACTCTATTGCCAAATCAGGAGACTTAGCTCTTTTGAAAAATTTGAGACTTGTAGCATCATGTGCAAAATAAAAAGTTATTTCAAAGTTATTTCAAAATATATGGGAGAGGTTTTATTTAGACTATTGCACCCATTGTATTTGTAAAAGGATACGTTTAAAGGTTGTTTCAGGATGTTTACATCCATTTACACAGAAAAAATTATGAACTGGGAAAACTAAAAAGAACTGTTTAGTAAATGTGTCCAAATGGAAGTCTCTCTCTCTCTCCCTCTCTCTCTCTCTCTCTCTCTCTCTCTCTCTCTTTCTCTCTCCCTCTCTCTCTCCCCAGAAACAGGCTTGGATTTGCCATACTGAACAACATGACTTTGTCACAGACTCTCCAACATCAACATTTCACTAGAGTTCACTATTTATTTCATATTTATTCCCTTCATATCTTAGCATGCAATGCTTGTCATGTTCTCGTTTCATGTCTCTCATATTCTATGTCTACAAAATAAACGAGGTGATAAAGCATGAATTTGCACATCTGTGTAATGGGGAGAAAGGTGACAGGCATATGGAGCATAATGTAATGACCACAATAGTCAGATTTGTGTCAGACCTGTAGTTCCTGTTAGATGTCCAAAAGAACGAGCTTGCACATGCGCTTGTGTCTATATATATATGCATACAGAACCACGCATGCACACACACGCATTCACACACACAGTCTGAAGTTCAATCAGTAACCTGGTAGGCAGCGTGAACATCAACAGTAAACGCAAAGTGAAAGGAGAAGTCCTGTGATCTCTCATTCATTTCTATTTTGTCTAAAACTACAGAAATAATGAGTTCAAAAAGTGCTCAGACCAGTAAAGTGAAGCTGAATGATGGCAGATTTATGCCACTGCTGGGACTGGGAACATGGGGAGCAGAGGTATGTGTAGTCTTTTATTCTTTTCTCCTTTTTGACATATGCTCTGATTCCAAACATAGTCCACTGATCTCAGTTCAGCTTACACTAGTATATTTCACCTTTAAAATGCAACTGCTTCATGTTACATATTGAAGTGGATTCGTTGTTATTATAATCGATTTTGGCAATGTTTTATATTGTAATTACGTAGAGATTTTTTTTATTTGAAACAGGGCTCCTCGGGATCATGTAAAGCAGCGGTTGAAGCAGCAATTGATGCCGGATACCGTCACATCGACACGGCATACGCTTACCGCAACGAAAGCGAAGTAGGAAAAGCTATTAACGGCAAAATTCAACAAGGCGTCATTCGACGCGAGGATATATTTGTCGTCACCAAGGTGAGATGTGAAATATATACCTATCAGCATGAGTATTCAGGACACCCAGTGGGTGGCTTCATTAGCTTCCCAGCCTTCTAACTAATGAACGGTCTCTGTGTGCAGCTGTGGCTCACACAGTTACGTCAGCATATACACTCAGTGGCCAGTTTATTAGGCATACCACCCAAAAATGTTAATGTTCTTACAAACTGTCGCTTGCTGCATGAATTGGGGTCCCTCTCAGTGCTGACTGTGCCAGATTTGTGCGCCCAACAAACTGGCCATGGCACATCGCTGTGGTGGTTCCGAAGTGTTATTATGGATATTTTAAATATATATCCCATGCAGTATCTTTGCCTAGAGAATTTTCCTAGGGTCTTTGGAGCCATGTATTGACTATGCTTATCCAGTGACTAGCTTTCATAGAGATTGTGTTTGTCCAATGAGTATCCTTTATAATGGCTTTGTTTATCAAATGTGTGGCCATTTTACTTTCTGCATGAGCACTGGATTAATGAATGTTCTCCTCATGTAGCTGTTTCCGACTCACTTTGCCCCTGAGGACATCCCTAAATGCTTCAATAAATCTTTCAGTGATCTTCAGTTAGGCTACATTGACCTGTATCTGATACACTCCCCCATGGGGCTTCAGGTAATACACACACACACACACACACACACACACACACACTCATTTACAGTACAGTACCTTTGCTGAGGATGACATTATTAATGTTATTCTTGTGTGAATGTGACTGTCAAGGACACAAAACCACTGTTTTAATACATGCAAAAGCACATTTTTATCATCACTGATTTCGTATGAAAATGTTTTGAATTGCATTACTTTCTTTACCTTTGTGAACAGAAAGTGGGAGATGAACTCTTCCCAATGAAAGATGGAAAATTACTCACCAATGAAACTGATTACGTTGATGTGTGGAAGGTAAAGGAAATTTTGACAATCTGTTAATTCCATTCCAACTGTAGAGTTTAAGGTTCTATACAAATATTGATCAGGGCAACTGTGTTTGAATGTGAGCTGATAATCAGTAAATTTGCAAGAATTCCACTGTTTAAACTATTGTGAAAAACTGAGAGGAATATTCTAGTCTTAGTTTGAGCGTTCAGGGAGCGTCGTGTAAATGGTGAATGGTTCTGTTAATAGAGTGCCGTGTGTTTTACAGGGGATGGAGGCTCTGAAGGCTTCAGGGAAAGTGAAGAGTATCGGTGTGTCCAACTTCAATGTCCAACAACTGGAGAGACTCCTGTCTGTGGCCAAGGTCCCACCAGCAGTCAACCAGGTTCTGCACAGCATTACCATAGTGCAAATCTAAACAAATGATGGCAAATTGTGCTGACTCATTCTGACTGTTGTGACTTTTCACCTCCTTAGTCAGTGACCGAGGACTGCATACTTATATAACATGAAATACGATACTTAAAAACTCAGAGCGGCAGCATATGTCTGACTATGTGAGGTAGTAATTTAATGTTATTTAGCAATGGAGTGACATAGAAATGATAATATCCTCTTAATGTCCTGTTCTTACATCATCTTCACATTTTTACACATATGAATCAGAGAGCAGTGTCCTACTTGTTTGGCTGGTTAGGGTGGATTAAGTTTATAGGGCGGATTAAGTTTATAAAGTGGATTAATTTGACTAATTCTGGCACAGACATAGTCTCAACTCCTGCGCCACTGTTTCAGTTTTTTGTTTTTGAGTGTAAAGAGAACGGCTTGAGTCCGTCAGGTAAAAACTGCCTGAATGAACTGAATTAAAGAGCAATGCACTGATCTTAGAAAGAATTTAACCTCTCTCTGTCCTAACTTTGTGAGCAAATGAAACACACTGTTCACAGATCTTTCTCTGAGGTGATCTGAACAGTCTATGTCACTCTCTTACCTGAAGCATATATTTTTATGCATATAAAACAAAGAACCATGAGCGATATTGTTTATCTACCTTGATGAGGGAGGTATAGGGATTAAGGTGATAAATCAGTCTGACACAAATGGGGAACTAAATCGTGCACTTCTACTTCAATTTGTTTTCTCTGAGTATAAAGAAATATGCTTAATCACATGAGTGTCAATCAGGTGATTATATATAAAGAAAGTCAGTGGCTGCAGGGGTAATAAACCTGCCTCTTTATTTGCCCAAAGGAAAGCAAAAAATAATGACCTTGGAGACAGGTTCCCTCCCTCTGTCCTTGATCCATGAACAAATAAATAAACTGATCTCAGATCTGTACCTTAGGAGAATTGAACCTGCTCTGTCACTTTCTCCCAATCTTCTATCAGGTGGAACTCCACCCATACCTTGTCCAGGAAGATCTGATTAAGTACTGCAAGTCCAAGAACATTGTGCTCACTGCCTACAGCCCCTTTGGGTCTCCTGGAAGACCCAAAGAATTGTGAGTTCAGACAGAGATGATTTTCCATTCATTTGATTTCAATGTGATCACCTGCCCAACACTTTTCAAGCTCAGTCTCATTATTTTTACAACAGTTCATCAAACAGTCACTGCCTCCAAGTGAAATGTACCATTCCATGGAAAAATCAAAGTGAACTATTGAATTTCTGAAAATGTTCTCTACAACTCTTCTTCCTCAAATAGTCACCAAGGAGAAAAAGACCCTGAGAAACTGTTAGAGGATCCTGTTGTGCTCGAAATCGCCAAGAAACACGGTCGGACTCCCTCCCAAGTAAGACGACCGTCTCACAGCAGTGACAATAAAAAGAATGCCTGTCTTTTCATCTCTTTCTATCTCATTTTAAATGTGTGTATGTGTGTGTTTGTTTATTACAGGTTCTGTTGAGGTATCATGTGCAACAGGACATTGTAGTGATCCCAAAGAGTGTCACCCCCAGCCGTATCGTGGACAACTCAAAGGTGATGACTGTGTGCTCTATGAATGTCTCTCGGTCCAGAGAATGTCTCCATATCTTGACCTTTTGAGCTACTTATTGTACTGTAAACATTCAAATGTTTTCAGATATCTAAATCAGAGCCCAAGGTATGCCATGTTGAATGAAGTTAACATGACCAAATAGTAAGACACAAGAAAAACACCTTGATTAAGGATTCTGTGTAATCTATTTTGATTCCGTCCTTTATGTTAAACTGAAACAGCCCTGCCCCTGTTGTCAGTTTCATTCATTCAGATATTGATCAGCTCAGATTGGCTTTAAGAGGAGCATACTGCTCCAGCAGGTGAAAAATGTTTACAACACAGTGTCTAAAAAACAAAGACTTTAAGCCAGCAAAATATCTTCACAATAATGAATAAACAGATAGATAGATAGACAGACAGACATGGAAACAAACAAACTCATTACTAGTTGTTGAGAAGTGAGTATCTGCACAGTGTTGTTTGTATCTAACACTGTACCGTGAACTTTAGCACTCAGAAATGTAGGACTAGTATACAACACAGGACACAAAGACAAAAATGGACTGACTTATTGTAAATTTAAAAAGACCATCTCTGACTGCTCTCATTCAAACTTAAGTTTGTCTCAAATCGGCAGTCGCTTGGTTGATTAGACATCGTTCCCCAGGAAACACAAGCCAGTTGAATTACGCTGGTTATCATTCTTTTAACTTGTAATGATTACTGTATATCTTTATGGATTGCCTGTGCTATGCTGACCTGTTAACACTGCTTTGTTTGCAGATCTTTGATTTCTCTCTGTCTGAAGAGGACATGAAGAGGCTGAAGTCTCTGGACCGTGGTTGGAGGGCCTGCGACATGAAAATGTAAGATCTTAATCTTGACTTCCCTCTTCACACAACACTCACGTCTGAGCAACTCACACTCAGCCCTCAGTGCTGATGGTCTTCCTGATTTCTACTTGCTTCTAATAAGAGATAAATAAATATCGTGAGGTAAAGGAATTAGTAGAACTTTTAGGTTTCAGCGTCTGAGTTTGTCACCCATGTTTTACACTATCCTACCAAAAGTCTTGAGTCATCATTCATTTTAGTAGTTGTGACTGCAGTCAATGTAATGGTGTGTTGGCCAGTCTTTGAATCCGAATCACTACTTCACAAAGGACCTGCAGACATTTTGGAAAAACACATAATTAAAAAAATGTACTGAGATTGATAAAATGATGTGAATATGCATGCGGTGTTAACCGTGTATCTTTTGTCTTTTAACATTACAGCGCTCAGTCTCACCCATTCTACCCCTTCAAGTGAAAGACTCCAAGGACAGGACAGTTTTGACACAAGACAGCTGCTGTCCCCCACAGTGAAAAATCATCAGTACTCTTGATTATATTCAATAAAGAAATTAGAGATTCAGCCTAGTCATGAAATAACATGTGTAGCCCAGATAAATGTTACTTTTCGTACGTAACATGCAGTTTGTTTGCATATATCTACGAATGCTGTAATGCTGAACATTTGCTCTACTCTATGGCTCAGAAAACATTATGCACAGATATCAACTTCTGAATAATAAAAATATTTTCAAAATCATTTAGTTCATGATTCAATCTGGGGACATTACGATATACCGGCATTGACGATAACCATGATATTTAAAAGTGAAATATTGATATCGTGTTAATAATACACATATGATAATATCGTAAACTAGAGATGCCTTTCCACGAAAATGCAAATGTGATTGCACCGCAGCATCATCGAATCTTAACTGTAGAAATACTACATCTGTCCCCAGCTGAACTGTAGTCATGGAGCAAAAGACCATTGAATCCAGCTATCGACTGCCACTGTGTGCAATACGTCATTGTAGCACTAGAGATCTATAATTTTCCCATTCATTTTCAGTGGGAAAATAAAAACAAATTTAAATTAAATTAAATTAAATTAAATTAAATTTTAAAAAAAAAGTGAACTAATCAAACATACAGCAGTCAACAACCATAATATTCCTATTACAAGCTCTGTATTTTGCAAAGAACCAGTGATTCTCAGCCACAGGCAGTGGCGCACTGGCTACGTGAGTTTTTTTATCCAGCAGATCACAAACTTATATATATATACATTCAGCAATCAAATTTATAACTAGTTTAGTTTAGTTTAAGAGTTTAGTTTAAGAGTTTATTTGTCATATGTAGGTTAACACGGGGTCAACAGTACAATGAAATGTGTGAGACAAGAGAAACAGGTCAACTCAGCAATAAGAGCACACTAGTCGTAAGAATAAGAGTACAGTAAGGGATTTAAATAAATAAAGAGTAAGACACTAGTCGTAAGAATAAGAGTACAGTAAAGGATTTAAATAAATAAAGAGTAAGACACCAAGGAGTAGAATAGAGCAAAATAGGGGATTAAAAAAATAAGAGTAGGAGAATAAGGAGTTAACTAAGAAAAAAAACCCTAAAAAAAATAAATAGTATTTTTCAAACTGAAAACAGTTCCATTACATCGTTTAACAGTACATTACATCACCTCAGGTCGCTGCTTGCCTCACGCTACAGCGCTCTTACAACATACCAAACATGCATGTCAACCAATCAGCGTCTTGTTTTTCTGCTGGGTCCAGTTCATCTGATTGCCTTTTCACTATCCATTAAGCAGCGTAATTGTTCTTTTCATACACTTTTGTACAGATATGGTTACAGACTCTACCTCACTACACTCGTTTGAGTGAAATTCGTTTGCCAGAAAAGAGCCAAAAAGAGAAAAGAGTTCGTGCATGTTATGTACGAACAAATCAGGGACCCAGCCATCTCCCCATAATGGCGTCACAATTCTCCCTACCAATACAGTTCTCGGCATTGTGCGTGCTTCACTTGGCTTGACTATAACTGTGCTACCAGCAGAGAGGTACGCGCCCCTGGGAAGCTTACCCCACACCAAATGCTCATGCATGGGCTCCAGCATGACAGCATGTTTGACATTGACAGTTCCCACCTTCTCAGGCATGGCTCCTCCTTTCCACTTCTCTACAAATGACAATAGCTTCAGTAGGTTTTCCTCATCTGTATGTTTCTGGCCTGAGGTCAGCATCTTTTCCCAGTAGTCTCCCGATGCTTTTTTTTTTACATGAATTAGATGCTTAATGACATTACTACCTAATATAAGATCATCACCTTGTCCATCAACAATAAGAGTTGGAACTGAGACACAACACTTTCATCTGGAGAACACACACTCCAACAGGCTCGTCTTCAATCCACCACAACCAATCAAGGTGACTGATGTAGGAGACAATGCATCAGGGGTAAGTACATCAGCTTTTTCAAGCAAGGACAGTGCATGTGAGCTTAAAGTGCAGGCCATGGATCCACCATCAACCATGGCTTTAAGTTCTACAATGCCCTGGACCAATACCTTAGTGTAGAATAAGTTGTCATGCGAATTCAGCCTCTGTACGTTCTGAAATATTATTTGAGAGTTATCTTCAGCTGAGTCACAAAACTGAGAGTACACAGATTCCAAATCAATAGCGTCACACTCTGGGGACATTTTCTCTGGCCTCCCACTTGTCCTCTCCTCCTGTGTGCCATCTAGTTTCCCTGCAGACCAGGAATGCTGCTGCTTGGCTGAGCAGACCATGAACTGGGCTGAGGGGTCGCTGTACATGCTGAAGCTCTGTGGCCAGGTGCATGACAGACAAAACACAGATGTGACAATGGTCAACTGTGCTGTGGTTTCCTTCTCCACAGATTTGACATGGGCCTTGTGACCTATCAGCGTCTCGTGGCCTCCGCTGGGGCCTACGTGGTGGACTATTCCGTTGAGAGGACCCCTGCTCCAGGACGCGTTCAAGTAAGGAGATCACACGCTCCAGGGACTGGCTCTCAGTGGGCTGTGTGGTAGATGGCAATGGCTGTGGGGCAGGAGATTGCTCTGCAGCCTGAGCGTGTGAGCATAACACCTCCGTGCGCCTAACAGGAGACGTTACACCACCAGTATGTCGTGTGAGCTGACACTGCTTGAGTCTATGTTCTCTCTGACATTCATCAAGTCTCACCTGTACTTCACCTGCAGTCCACTCTTCTAATGGCTTACACTTGAACACCAGGGTGAGCTCAGGGTCGGGACAATGGCGAATGAACATCACCGTTACCTCTCAAGCTGGGTTGTCGAGGATTTTACCCTGCCTCTTCAAAGCTTCCTCTGCCGTATCAATGGCTTTGTTAAGCCGGATCCAGTAGTCAAAAGGGAGCTCGTTGTGAAAGGGAAGGGTAGCGTAGAAGTCTGCCAGGGGCATGCAAGAGGACACTGTCTCACCAAAATGCTGTTTGAGAATATCAAATATTGGTCTGGGGCCTTCACTAAGGATAACCAAGGGATTGCTTCTCAGACCAATTCTAACAACATCACGGGCTCTCCCCTGTAATCTGCTCAATACTTCATCAGCTTGGTCTTGTAGAATTACCTCTTTCTTTCTCAGGTAGCCTCTGACAGACTCCTCCCACTCATGTATGGATATCCCCTCCGTGCCATCCCCTCTGAAGACTACTGGATCTCTCACTTCAGGTTTAACTATGAGGTTAACTCTGGACAGGTCGACAGGTCTGAGGTTATTCACATTGGCCGTTGGCTCACTCTGACTACTCAACTGGAACTACTCAAACCTCTGGATTCGGGACAACTGACAATATTTTCTCTAATACTGCTCCCTATCTGTTTCACTATGTCACTGAGCAGTTCAGTCGTCACATTGTTATGGGCAGGAGAGCTCACAGAATCTACAGTGGCATTATGTGGCTGATTCACAATATGTGTTTGTGTATCTCCCCCATACTCAGCAACGGGTGCGGAGGTAATGAGCCCATCCCTAGTAAACCCACCCACAGAAGGCATAGGAGTAAATATGTGCACCCCCCTCCCTCTACCAACACCATAAGGGAAACTAGAGCTATCCATGATTAAATCTCAGTTATGGAAATATCAAAAATCAATGAAAGAAAATATATATATATATATGTACATATATGTAACTCTCACCAAAAATTAATTAAAATAACTCAGGATAGTCAATAGCAACACTGTATCTCAAACTAGTGCATGTAAATTACTCTCAAAAACAAAATTAAAATACTGAATACATCACCAAAATTATTTCCAAGCAAGGCGAATCGTGTAACTTACTTCAATTTAAACGACACTCAAAAGTAAATAACGTATTCTACTGTTTATACAAACTCTAGATATTATCAGTATTATTTCTCAAAAACAGTTTAACCATGCAACCGTATTCATTCCGTCGGTCTCTGCGGAATTCGGCGATGTCATACCAACTCTAGTAGCAGAGAGCAACACAGTCTACCCCCACTCGTACTCGGAGACAGGCGATAGCGCTCCTCTAGTAGTCCATCCAGCGACGAGTGAAGGAGGGTCACGCACACCAGTTGTAACGGTCTTAATTCTTCATTTATCTCTACCTCTGCGTTGTGATTGTTTCCTTTTAATAATCTCTCCAAGTCGATAATTTGTGATCACTGATGTTTATCCATAGTTTCCCCTGACAATAATTAAAACATTTTCAGGACGTTCGCACAGCAGCAACATTGAGACCACACGAAAACACCCTGTGATATCGGTTAAAAGACTGGGAAGAAGGGGCGGAGTTCTACTTCCGAAGTCTGCATGGGCACGAGGGGCGGGGTCTCAGGCTTAAAGAAATAAACAAGTGGAATGATACATTGATCTGCTACACACACACACCCACGCATGCATACACACAGATCGAAGTTCAATCAGTAACCTGATAGGCAGCGTGAACATCGACAGTAAACACAATGTGAAAGGGGAAGGCTTAGTGAGAGTGAGAGGGAAAGGCAGAGAGTCAACGCTCTCTCTCATTCGTTTCTGTTTTGTCTAAAACTACAGAAATAATGGATTCAAACAGTGCTCAGACTAGTAAAGTGAAGCTGAATGATGGCAGATATATGCCACTGCTGGGACTGGGAACATGGCTAGCAGAGGTGTGTGTTGTCTTTTATTGTCTTTTCTCCTTTTTGATATATGCTCTCATTCCAAACAGTCCACTGATCTCAGTTCAGCTGTTTCAAGTTAGATATTGAAGTGGATTTGTGTGTTATTACAATCGTTTTTATAACCGTTCTATTTTGTAATTATGTAGATTTTGTTTATAATGAACAGTGCTCCTCAGGATCATGTAAAGCAGCAGTTGAAGCAGCAGTTGATGCCGGATACCGTCACATCGATACAGCATACTCTTATCGCAACGAACACGAAGTAGGAAAAGCCATTAACGGCAAAATTCAACAAGGCGTCATTCGACGCGAGGATATATTTGTCGTCACCAAGGTGAGATGGGGTCATAAACAACAGCATATTGCCGGTAACATGTCACCACCAGTATGTCCCATGTAGAGTCTATATGTGACAGATTTCTATATTTGATTTCAGCATGAGTATTCAGCACACCCAGTGGATGGCTTCTTTCGCTTCCCTGTCTTTTAACTGATAAATGGTCCCTGTGTGCAGCTACGGCTCAGCATGTACACTCAGTGGCCAATTTATTAGGTATACAACCCCCAAAAATGTTGATGCACTTCTGTGAGGATTTGACAGACCGAGACCCAATCGCAGACCCACTGGGTAAAATAAGATTTATTCAAAAACAAAAATCAGAAGACAATCTCAAACAGTGTCCAGTCCAAGGTCAAATCCAGAAGTCCAGAGAGCAAACAATTCCAAGACGTTAGGCAAAAGATTGGTCAGAAACAGGGTACCAACAAGGTCAAAGCCAGAGATCCACAGGGCAACCAAGTCCAAAACATTAAGCAGAAACAGGTCCAGGTAAACACGGTAAAACGTACAAATCACAGGAGGCAAAACTCACACAGGCAGGGACAGAAAACAGTCACAATCTGGCAAGGAACAGGTACAAACACAGGACTTAAATGCACAGAACAATAAACACCAGAGACAGACTATTGGAGGAGACAAACCAGGTAATAATACGGATCAGGTGGGGGGCGGGGACAGGAGTACACAGGGACAAAACAGAAGCACATGGCAAAACCAAAACAAACAAAAGCACAACTCGACAATACACAGGATGGCCAGCAGGGCGGCCAGATTCCCCAATCCTGGTAGATGTACTGACACACTTCCAAACTGTCGCCTCCTGATGCATGTTATATAAAGCAGGCAGGCATGCACTGTGGCATCTGCTTATTGTTCAACTGAATGTTGAAATGGGCATATCAAGGATTTACCTTAATTGTCGCATCAAACTTCTAGGAAAAGAATCTGTCGCCTTGTTGTTTCATGTCAAATAATCCAGTGTGTTCTGAAGAGGGGGGTGTCCCACTCAGTTCTAGTTGTGCTAGATTTGTGTGCTTAACTAACTGCCCATGGAATGTTTAGCTATAGTGGTTCCAAAGTGTTATCAAGCATATGTTAAATACACATCCCTTGTCGTATATTTTTCTAGAGAATTTTCGTCTGTAAGTCTGTCGAGCCATGCACTGACTATGTTTATCCAGTGAATAGCTTTCATAGAGACTGTGTTCGATGAGTATCCTTTATAATGGCTTTGCTTATCAAATGTGTGGCCATTTTACTTTCTGCATGAGCACTGGATTAATGAATGTTCTATTTATGTAGCTGGATTCGACTCACTTTGCCCCTGAGGACATCCCTAAATGCTTCAATAAATCTCTCAGTGATCTTCACTTAGACTACATTGACCTGTATCTGATACATTTCCCAGTGGGTTTTCAGGTAATACACACACACACACACACTCATTTACAGTACACCACCTTCTCTGAAGGTGGCATTTTTAATCTTATTCTTATCTGAATGTGAATATCAAGGACATAAAACCATTCTTTTAGTGTATGCACATTTTCACATCACTGATTTCACATGAAAATTTCTTGAATTCCATTATTTTTTTTACCTTTGTGAACAGAAAGTAGGAGATGAACTCTTCCCAATGAAAGACGGAAAATTACTCACTAATGAAATTGATTATGTGGATGTGTGGAAGGTAAAGAAATGTTTGATTCTTCAATAATTCCATTTCGTTCCAACTGTAGTGTTTGAGGTTCTGTACCAATATTGATCTGGGCAACTGTGTTTGAACGTGAGCTGATAATCAATGAACTTGCATGAACTCCACTGTTTAAACTTGTTTAAACCATTGTGACAAACTGAGAGAAATATTATAGTCTTAGTTTGAACGTCCAGGGAACCTTGTGGGAACATTGTGGGAACGTCACGTGAACGGTTCTGTTAATAGAGTCCTGTGTGTGTTACAGGGGATGGAGGCTCTGAAGGCCTCAGGGAAAGTGAAGAGTATCGGTGTGTCCAACTTCAACGTCCAACAACTGGAGAGACTCCTGTCTGTGGCCAAGGTCCCACCAGCAGTCAACCAGGTTCTGCACAGCATTACCATAGTGCAAATCTAAACAAATGATGGCAAATTATGCTGACTCATTCTGACTGTTGTGACTTTTCACCTCCTTAGGTGACCGAGGATCTTATACTTATATAACATGAAATACGATACTTAAAAACTCAGAGCGGCAGCATATGTCTGACTATGTGAGGTAATATGTTAATGTTATATTGCAACTGAGTAACAGAGAAAAGATAATATCCTCTTATTATCCTTTCCTTACCTCACATTATTTTGCCACTTTATACATATGGAGCAGAGAACAGCGTCCTACTTATTTGGCTACCTTGATATAAGGTGGATTAAGTTTGTGGGGCAGATTAAGTCGACTAATTCTGACACAGACTCAACTCCAGCGCCACTGTTTCAGTTAGTTCTATTCGGAGAGTAAAGAAAACCGTTTGAGTCTGCAAGGTAATGCTAAAAATGGGGCTGCTCAGTTGGCAAAAGGTTTTCTTCTCTATTTGTACAAAGTCAGGGGAAAAACACTGACCTTACAAAGAATTTCTCTTCCCGCTATCTTAACTCTGCGAGCAAATTAAACAAACTGATCACAGATCTTAACCTAAGGAGAACTAAACCAGCTCTGTCACTGTCTCTTACTCACCTACTAGATTAGATCTTACCTGTTGCATACATTTTTATGCAAATAAAACAAAGAACACTGAAGAGTATTGTTTCTTTACCTTGATAAGGGAGGGATTAAGGTGATGAATCAGTCTGACACAAACCAAATCTTGGGAACCAAATCTGGCACCTCAATTTGTTTTCTCTGAGTATCAAGAAATATGCTTAATCACATGAGTGTCAATCAGGTGACTGGATATGCAGAAAGTCGGTGGCTGCAGGGGTAATAAACCTGCCTCTTTATTTGCCCAGAGGAAAGTGAAAAATACTGACCTTGGAGACAGTTTCCCTCCCTCTGTCCTTGATCCATGAACAAATAAATAAACTGATCTCAGATCTGTACCTTAGGAGAACTGAACCTGCTCTGTCACTTTCTCCCAATCTTCTATCAGGTGGAACTCCACCCATACCTGGTCCAGGCAGATCTGATTGAGTACTGCAAGTCCAAGAACATTGTGCTCACTGCCTACAGCCCCTTTGGCTCTCCTGGAAGACCCAAAGAATTGTGAGATGATTTTCCATTCACTTGATATCAGTGTGAAACCACATTATTTTTTACAACAGTTTATCATGCAGTCACTGCCTGCAAGTGAAATGTACCATTCTATGGAAAAATCAAAGTGAACTATTGAATTTCTGAAAAAGTTCTCTGCAACTCCTCTTCCCCAAATAGTCACCAAGGAGAAAAAGACCCTGAGAAACTGTTAGAGGATCCTGTTGTGCTCGAAATTGCCAAGAAACACCGTCGGCCTCCTTCCCAAGTAAGACGACCGTCTCACAGCAGTGACAATAAAAAGAATGCCTGTCTTTTCATCTCTTTCTATCTCATCCTAAATGTGTGTATGTGTGTGTTTATTACAGGTTCTGTTGAGGTATCATGTGCAACAGGACATTGTAGTGATCCCAAAGAGTGTCACACCCAGCCGTATCGTGGAGAACTCAAAGGTGATGACTGTGTACTCTATGAATGTCTCTTGGTCCAGAAAGTCTTTCTACATTTTGATCTTTTGAGCTATTCATTGTACTGTAAACATTTTGACATTTTCACATATCTAAATCAGAGTCCAAGGTATGCCATGTTGAATGAAGTTAACATGACCAAACAGTAAGACACAAGAACAAAGATTTTAAAATTACAGGCTACTTTGATCCTACTCTCAGTTTTAAACTGAGACTGTTGTCCCTGTCCCTGTTGTCAGTTTCATTCAATCAGATATTGTTCAGCTCAGATTGGCTTAACGAAGAGCATACTGCTCCAGGAAGTGAAAAACATTCACAACACATTGTTTTTTAGACAAAGACTTTAAGCCAGCAAAATGTCCAAAACCGTCATCTTCACAATAATGAATAAACAGATAGATAGATAGATAGATAGATAGATAGATAGATAGATAGATAGATAGATAGATAGATAGATAGATATGAATATCCATGCAGTGTTTGCTGCATCTATCACTGTACCGTGAACTTTAGTACTCAGAAATGTAGGACCAGTTTACAATACAGGACACAAAGACAAAAATGGACTGACTTATTGTAAATGTAAAAAGACCATCTCTGACTGCTCTCATTCAAACTGAAGTTTGTCTCAAATCGGCAGTCGCTTGGTTGATTAGACATCGTTCCCCAGGAAACTCAAGCCAGTTGAATTATGCTGGTTATCATTCTTTTAACTTGTAAAGATTATTATATCTTTATGGATTGCCTGTGCTATGCTAACCTGTTAACACTGACTTTAATATTTGCTTTGTTTGCAGATCTTTGATTTCTCTCTGTCTGGAGAGGACATGAAGAGGCTGAAGTCTCTGGACCGTGGCTGGAGATCCTGCGACGAAAAAGGGTAAGACCTTAATCTTGACTTCCCTCTTCACACAACACTCACGTGTGAGCAACTCACACCCAGCCCTCAGTGCTGATGGTCCTCCTGATTTCTGCTTGCTCCTAATCAGAGATCGATAGATATCGTGAGACAAAGAAATCAGTAGACTTTTTAAATTTAAGGGTCTGAGTTTGTCACCCATGTTTTACACTATCCTACCAAAAGTCTTGAGTCATCATTCATTTTAGTAGTTGTGACTGCAGTCAATGTAATGGTGTACTGGCCAGTCTTTGAATCCTAATCACTACTTCACAAAGGACCTGCAGATATTTTGGAAAAACATATGATTAAAAAAATGTACTGAGATTGATAAAATGATATGAATATGCATGCAGTTTTAACACATTTTTTTCTTTTTAACATTACAGGATTGAGTCTCACCCATTCTACCCCTACAAGTGAAAGAGGAGGTGAACAGGATGGCTCTCACATAGAACAGTTGCTGTGAAGAATCATCACCACTGTTGACTATATTTAATAAAGACATGATGGTTTTAGCCTAGTCAAGAAATTACATATGTGACAGATAAATGTTACTTTTTGTACATAATAACCGGATTGTTTGCACATATCTACTAATGCCTTAATGCTAAACATTTACTCTACGATTAAGAGTTTGAACATGGATCTGAAACAATGTTAGGCCCAGATATCAAGTTTTGAATAAAAATCTTCTCAAAATCATTTTGACTGTGATTCAATCCTGCTGTGCAGTTCAAACCTTACACTAGAAAAACCACAGCTTTTTCCCTGAGGTCAGATTCTAAAAGCACAAATTCTTCTTGTACTTCTCTGGTGTCAATTGTGTTGTCCTTGAGTTGGCATTTGGCTCTCAGAACCTCTGTATTCTTCTGTCCTCTCTGAGCTGTTGGGCTTTTCTCCGCTCATGCTCAAGTGTTTGGGCAATACTGGTCTTCACACCCACAGCAGTGCTCTCCACACTAAACCCTCTTATCATCTAAGGATGTTAAGATGAATAATTACACCACACAAACTAGAACATATGGTAGGAACTCACCACCTAGAGGACATGTTATAAAACTGCAGGTTTTTGATGTTGGAGAACTTATTAAAGCACCCATGAATGATCTACGGCTACCACTTTATAGCAGGTACATCAGACAACCATATGAGCAAGGATGTGTTCAAATCAACTAAGGCATTTGTTCATATTGGTTATGAAAGTAAAAATGAATTTAACACGTAAACAGCGATATAATGGAAATCAGTGCATTACATACTCACATTGTCCTGCTCTGTCTAAGGTACAATAAAAAGACAGAGCTTGACATTTGCTAATGTGTCTGTGAATGGCTTTAAGTAACAAGAACAAAGAAAATTCATGCTGTAAAGTGTAACCATGATATTAAAAATGATAGCTCTGTAAAACCACCTACATTACATGCTGAAATGAAATCGTCACTGTTAGAGAATGATATTAGAATACTTAAAATACTTAAATGCTATGAGAGCAAGTCTGTGAATTAAAATCAGAAGAGCGTGTGAAAGATAGAGAGCGATATACAGTAGTTCTGATCCCACTGTTGGAAAATGACTGCATGTAAAATGGCTTTGGGAAATTGGGAAAAATCTGTAGCATGGCTGTTCCCATTTAGCGAAGGCTATTGCGACTGTATCAAAGGCATAGTGCCATAATTTTGTGGTACCTGCCTAAATGGTGAAATAAACATAAATCATTTCTCAAATCCTTTCGAGTTCCACAGGGACACAAGGTAAACTCACATAAGGCATATGTTTGCTTAAGGTGAAGATGAATAATATTTATGTCACTTCACTGGACCTGAGCACCAAACAGGTGTATTATTTTTCTCTGTGGGAGCCTGTTAAGTTGAACTCAATGGCAGTGCACACCTATGATTATTCAGTGGACAGGAGCTAAGACGAAGTGGACTTCACTGGGTGCAAAATAAGCACTTTTTGAGGAGAGTTGTAGAGGAAAACCAAGAATTACAAAGATATTGAAGACACCAGATGCTCAGTGAACAAGGTGCATGAGAAAGCGAAGCAGAGAATACAACCATTAACTAGTGGGCAGGAGACCTCTCTAACAAACTCCAAGACTGAGCACAGACTAAAGGAGAACACAGGGTTTAAATAACATTAATAAGGAGCAGCAGGTGAGTACAATAAACTTATCGTTGGGTTATAAATAGCGCCACAACATGGAAGAGCTTCTGACAAATTCTTGCTCAGGTTCTCCCTCTAGTGGCCAGATTGTGTTACGCCCTTTCAGGGCGTGACCATTTATCAGGCTGAAAAGGAGGACCTGTGTGATTTGTCATATTTTGCCGTTGTGGATGCATATTTGTTTGTGATGTTCTGTGAAACAGAAATTGAAAAGGGTAAAAAACAAAAGAAATTATTTGCACAGCAGACACTATTCTGCAGCAATAACACCCCAACACTGTAGAGCTCCTGCCCGTACCTGTTTTTTCAACATCTGTCATTTTAATCACATGTTCAACACATATTCTGCACATACTCATACAAACTCCACACATTCTCGCAGTGCATAATCATTCACACTCAACACATACTCATACATACTCAACACATGCTCAACACATACTCACTGAGAAAATACTAGTACGTCCTAGTTATAGTAGATTCCTATAGCAGATAGCAGATCTATAGTATATATAGTCTACTATAGAACTATAGTAAATCCCTTTAGTTTTTCTCTCCAAACCAAAGGAATCAGACCTGAACAACTGAAGATAAAGACAAACTTTCATTTTCACACACTAATACATTTTTTAAATTATACATAACACTCTGGTTGCAGAAGATTATTAGGGTGTCATGTGTATGCTGGGCTTACATTTCTGATGTCAAGATTGCACTTAACACAGTTTACTCTATAATGAGTAACATAGACTCTCCATTATAGATTTCACAACAGTTCACTGTTTATACCAAAGTTGAGTTCCATCACAGATATGTCACAACAGTTCACTGTTTATATCGTAGTTGAGTTCCATCATAGATATGTCACAACAGTTCACTGTTTATATCGTAGTTGAGTTCCATCATAGATATGTCACTACAGTTCACTGTTTATATCGTAGTTGAGCTGTTTTCTCTCATAGCATATCATAATATGCAATGCATTTTTATGTGTCTATTTCATGTGCATCACGTTTCTCTCTCTCTCTCTCTCTCTCTCTCTCTCTCTCTCTCTCTCTCTCTCTCTATCTTTCTGTCTTGCTCTCAAATTATACTACAGTTCACTGTTTATTTCATATTTATTCGCTTCATATCTTAACATGCAATGCTTGTCACTTCATGTCTCTCATATTCTATGTCTCTAAAATAAACTAGCTCATGAAGAATGGATTCACATGCTGTTTCACCCCTAATAAACGGGCTGATGAAGCATGAATTTGCACATTTGTGTAATAAGGAAAAGGTGACAGGCACATGGAGCACAATGAAATCAATTTATAATCATTTTGTGACAGACCTATAGTTACATTCTACACATCCAAAAGCATGAGTTTGCACATGCGCATGCAGATAAGTCCACACCCGCAAAACACTTACACGTGTTATTCACACGTTCAGTCATTAACCTGAAATGACAAATGAAAAACTCCCTATAAATAAAAGGTGAACACGAAGAGTAAGCAACAGAGAAGGAGAAACGCTCATCCTTCATTCATTCATTCATTCATTTCCATTTTCACAAACCGCAGAAGAAATGGATTCAAACAGCGCTCGGACCAGTAAAGTGAAGCTGAATGATGGCAGATATATGCCACTGCTGGGACTGGGAACATGGGGAGCAGAGGTATGTGTTGTCTTTTATTGTCTTTTGTTTGCTTTCAGTTCCTTTTTATTCAATCTCCCTTCTCTCTCTCTCTCTCTCTCTCTCTCTCTCTCATTTTCTCTAAGGCATAAATGTATTTTGAAATGAACGAAAAAGTAACTAGTATTCTGCTAATTTTGCAATATCACGCACAAGAATTAAATGACACTTAATTCAATAACATGATGTTTTTGTGTCACTTTTTTTGGGTTATGGCTATTTGATGCTGTGTTGGAACGAATTCCTCATTATAACATGAAACCTCTTACACTGTCTAATATGATAATAATACGTTTATATTTTGTATTGTGAAAAAAAGAGCTCATCAGGTTCCTGTAAGCCTGCAGTGGAAGCAGCAATCGATGCTGGATACCGTCACATTGATACAGCGTTTGCTTACCGGTGTGAAACTGAAGTAGGAAAAGCCATTAACGCCAAAATTCAGCAAGGTGTCATTCGACGAGAGGATATCTTCGTCGTCACCAAGGTGAGATGCCTATAATTACAACATCATGTTTCCAGTAGTACGTCACATTTGCACATTTGGTTTTAACATGAGTATTCTGTATTTGACCCATCGAATGGCCTTTCTAGCTCTTTGCCTTTTAACTGATGAATGATCTCTCTGTGTGTAGCTGTGGACCACTCACTTTGCCCCTGAAGACATCCCTAAATGCTTCAATAAATCTCTCAGTGATCTTCAGTTAGACTACATTGACCTGTATCTGATACACTTCCCTGTGGGTTTTCAGGTAATACAACAAAATGCATTACACATTTACAGTATTTAAATTAATGATCCTGATTTTATACAAAAAAAAAACATTTTCCTTATCTTTGTGAACAGAAAGTGGGAGATGATCTTTTCCCAATGAAAGATGGAAAGTTACTCACCAATGAAATTGATTACGTGGATGTGTGGAAGGTAAAGAAACTTTTGACAATCTGTTCATTCCATTCATGATAAAATGTTATTGCTGTTAGCCACAGCAGAATTGCAAGAACTCAACAATTCAAAGCACTGACAGACAGACTGAGAGAAATTTTCGAGTCTTAGTTTGAGCGTTGTGGGAACGTTGTAGGAACGTCATGTGAATGGTTCTGTTGATAGACTGCTGTGTGTGTTACAGGGGATGGAGGCTCTGAAGGCCTCAGGGAAAGTGAAGAGTATCGGTGTGTCCAACTTCTCCATCCAACAACTGGAGAGACTCCTGTCTGTGGCCAAAGTCCCACCGGCAGTCAACCAGGTTCTGCATCGTCACATACTCATTATACAGCTAAGCAAAGTCATGCCACCTCCTGCTGACTCATTCTGACTTTTCATATCTGCCTCTGAGACAGAAGAGATTACAAAGCTTACATTCATAGATAACATCAACACAGCCTATGGCCCACTGTTAAAGGCTTTACACTGATATTGTAGAGCAATGATGTGATATAGAAAGACTTTACCTATTGTTTAATCATTTGATGTGAGATAATAAGAAACCTGTGAGGGTAATAAACGTACCTCTTTATTTGCCCGAAGGAGATAGAATAACACTGACCTTAGATTTTCCCGTCCTTCTGTCACTGGTCCATGAACCAATTAACAAACTGATCTCAGATCTGTAACTTAGGAGAACTGAACCTGCTCTGTCGCTCTCTCTCTCTGTCTTTCCTATCAGGTGGAACTCCACCCTTACCTGGTCCAGACAGATCTGATTGAGTACTGCAAGTCCAAGAACATTGTGCTCACTGCCTACAGTCCCTTTGGCTCTCCTGGAAGACCCAAAGAATTGTGAGTTCAGACAGAGATGATTCTCAACCAAATTTTGTGATCATCTCCATATCATTTACCTCACTCCACGACATCAGGTGTACAGGCTACAGAATATGTCTTCTTCCACAGAGTTAATGCCCTTTCTGATATAGGATTAATGATAAAGTGCCTCAGGTTGAATTACCTCAGATCTGGATGAACACACCCTTATCGAATTATGTAAAACATCAGATTTTAACATCCAACCGTCTGATTATGCCCGCTCTTTCCCCCCACAGTCACCGAGGTGCCACAGACCCTGAGAAACTTCTAGATGAACCTGTTGTGCTCGAAATCGCCAAGAAACACGGCCGGACTCCTTCCCAAGTAAGACGACCGTCTCACAGCAGTGACAATAAAGACAATGTCTGACTTTCCATCTCTGCTCATGTTAAGTGTGTCTATGTGTGTGTTTGTTACAGGTTCTGTTGAGGTATCATGTGCAACAGGACATTGTAGTGATCCCAAAGAGTGTCACACCCAGCCGTATCGTGGAGAACTCAAAGGTGATGGTTGTGTGGTCTATAAATAATACCACTGTTGTCTATGCCTTTAAAACTACATGTACCAGGACCATTTGTACACAGAAAGGCAGGTTAAATGATAGAAACACTACAGGACACAAAGATGAATGTGAACAAGCCGAAGTGAACTTAAAGTTGTTCAGCCACCTCTGACTGCTCTAATTTGAGTGGGAGTTTGTCTGAAACACCCCTCCTGGAATCGCAACCTTACCGTGGGTTTGTGAGCCCCTGTGATCCTGGGAGCTGTGCTCCTGGCAGGGTAACACAAGGCAGAGAGGTCCCAGGTGAGGGGCCAGACCAAGCATTTCTTAAAGCCCTCTGGAACCAAACTCCTGGATGGGGGCTGGACTCTATCCTTCTCCAGAGTTGGCTGGGGTGAGAGGCAACGGGCAGGTGTGGGGTTACTTGTTAGCCCCCGACTGAGCGCCGCTGTGTTGGAGTTTGTCCCGGTGAACAAAAGGGTCGCCTCACCGCGACTTCGGGTTGCAGGGGGGAAATCTCTGACTGTCGTGACGGCGTATGCACCGAAAGGCAGCTCAGAGTACCCAGCCTTCCTAGAGACACTGGAAAGTGTCCTAGTGAAGACACCATCTTGGGAGGAACGGCCTACCAGATCTGAATCCGAGTGGTGCTTTGTTGTTGGACTTCTGTGCAAGCCATGGATTGTCCATAACAAACACCATGTTCGAGGATAAGGCAGCTCATGTACTCGTAACCAGAGCTCCTTAGGCCAACGGTTGATGATCGATTTTGTAGTCGTCTCATCAGACCTGTGGCTATATGTCCTGGACACTCATGTGAAGAGAGAGGCAAAGCTGTCAACTGATCACCACCTGGTGGTACGGTTGTATTAGATGGCGGAGCAGGCTGCCAGACAGACCTGGTAAACCCAAGCGCATAGTGAGGGTGAACTGGGAACGGCTGGCTGAGGACCCTGTCTGGGATATCTTCAACTCACACCTCCGCATGAGCTTCTCCCTGATCCCGAGGAAGGTTGGGGACATGGAATCTGAATGGACCCTGTTAGGAGCCTCCATTGTTGAAGCGGCAGCTTTGAGCTGTGGTCAGACGGTCATCGGTGCCTGTCGTGGCGACAACCCAGAGACCCGGTGGTGGACACCACTGGTGAGGGAAGCTGTCAGGCTGAAGAAGGAGGCTTTCCCGGCTTGGCTAGCACAGGGGACTCCAGAATTGGCTGAGAGGTACCGGCAGTGAAAAAGGGCTGCAGCGACGGTGGGCATGGAAGCAAAAACTCAGGTATGGGAGGAGTTTGGGGAGGCCATGGAAAAGGACTTTCAGTTGGCCTCAAAGAGGTTCTGGCAAACCATCAGGTGACCCAGGAGGGGCAGGCAGGGCCTTGTCCAGGCTGTTCTCAGCAGGGACGGGGAGGTTCTGACCTCAACTGAGGATGTGGTCGGACAATGGAAGGAACACTCTGGGGAGCTCCTAAACCCAACAGACAAGCCCTCCACAGAAGAGGATTCAGGAGGGTCATCACCCATCTCCCTGGCAGAGGTCACTGAGGCAGTTAGGAAACTCTGCAGTGGCAAGGCACCAGGAGTGGATGAGATCCGCCCTGAAACACTGAAGGCTTTGGATGTTGTTGGGCTGTCATGACTGACACGCGTCTTCAATGTTGCATGGGATTCAGGGACAGTGCCTGTGGAGTGGCAGATGGGGGTGGTGGTCCCCAATTCTTAAAAGGGGGACCGGAGAGTGTGCTCCAATTTTTGGGGCATCACGCTGCTCCGCGTCCCTGGGAAAGCCTAAAGCAGGGTACTGGAAAGGAGACTGCAGCCGATTGTCGAACCTCGGATCCAAGAGGAACAATGTGGATTCTGTCCTGGACGTAGAACAGCGGATCAGCTGTTCACCCTTGCACAGATACTGGAGGGATCATGGGAGTTTGCTAATCCAGTCTACATGTGATTTTTGGATGTGGAGAAGGCTTACGATCGTGCTCCCTGGGGTGTCCTGAGGGGGGTACTGCGGGAGTGTGGGGTGCCAGGTTCGCTGCTGCGAGCCATTTGGTCCCTGTATAACCGTAGTGAGAGCTGTGTCCGTATCCCCAGCAAGAAATCAAACTCGTTCCCAGTGAATTTTGGACTCCGTCAGGGCTGTACCTTGTCTCCAATCTTGTTCTTGATTTTCATGGACAGGATTTCAAGGCGCAGTTGGGGTGAGGAGAGTTTCCAGTACGGCAGCCTCAGGATTGCATCCGAGTGTGAAGCGGACGGGATGAGAATCAGCAATTCCAAGTCCGAGGCCATGCTCCTATGCCGGAAAAAGGTGGCTTGCCCCCCTTCGAGTTGGGACTGCCTCAAGTAGAGGAGCTCAAGTATCTTGGGGTCTTGTTCACGAGTGAGGGCAAAATGGAGCGGGAGATCGACAGGCGGATCAGGACGGCAGCGGGAGTCACGCGGTCGTTGTACCGGACCGTCGTGGTGAAGAAGGAGTTGAGTCAGAAGGCAAGGCTCTCAATTTACCAGTCGATCTTTGTTCCAACCCTCAGCTATGGTCACGAGTTCTGGGTAGTGATAGAAAGAATGAGATCGTGGATACAAGCGGCGGAAATGAGCTTCCTCCGCAGGGTGGCTGTGGGCACCCTTAGGGATAGGGTGAGGAGCTCAGACACCCGGGAGGAGCTCGGGAGTAGAGCCGCTGCTCCTCCGCATTGAAAGGAGCCAGTTGAGGTGGTACGGGGACCTAGTCAGGATGCGTCCCTGTGGAGGTGATCTAGGCACGACCAACTGGGAGGAGACCCCGGGGCAGACCCAGGTCACGTTGGGAGAATTATATATCTCAGCTGGCCTAGGAATGCCTAGGGATCCCCCAGGAGGAGCTGGTGGATGTAGCCGGGGAAAGGGATGTCTGGGCTACACTCCTCAGCCTGCTGCCACCGTGGCCCGGTCCCGGATAAGCGGCAGAAAATGGATGGATGGATTTGTCTGAAACTGATCTGCATTTACTTGGTTGATTTTTCTGTGCTCTTCAGCTCGGAAAATAAATTGTCACGCTCTGTTGTGCCCGACATCACTTCAGACACTTACCCAGGAAACACAAACCAATTTATGAGTTTGAGTAATGAGTTTGATTAGTTATTGTTTATTTAACTGATAATTCCTCTTCTCTGTGTGATTGTCCATGATTTGCTTATATGTTAAAACTGATGTTTAACATGTGTGCAGATCTTTGATTTCTCTCTGACTGAGGAGGACATGAAGAAGCTGAGGTCTCTGAACAAAGGATGGAGGGCTTGCTTTGTAGAAGGGTAAGTGTCCGCTTCTCACTGATTGGACATCAGCAGCTTCTCCCCCTCATCTCACTGCCATAGCGTGTGTGTGTTTTTTTTTAATTTACTTACTTGTTTACTTGTTCATTAGACAGTAATGGGTAATGAAACCAGTATTTCTAGACTGAAGCATCTAGTTAAATACCCTGACCAACCTTGTCAAACCAAAAGTCTCACGACACAAATGCTTTTAACTGCTGTTATTCTTAGAAAGTAATGGTGTTGCTGGGTAATCTAACATTTGTCATTATTCCTGTTAAATGGTGTGCTATTTGATGACACTGTTTTTAAACATTACAGGATTGAGTCTCACCCATTCTTCCCCTACAAGTGAGAGACAAAGAGAACAGGACGGTTTTGACACAAGACACCTGCTGTCCCCCTCATCAAAAATCACCATTACTGTTGTTTTTGTCAGTCGGAGATATGCTACATTTTGTCTGGTGAAACAATCCAATAAATTCAGCTTTCTTATATAATGGTTTGTTCACATACTGTACCTTCACTGATGCCCGTGCACTAAACCATTTTATTACACGGCTTTGCTGAATACTTGATTCTGATTGGTCAAGTACAGCATTCTACGGTCTGATATTTCTGTATGGCAGACTGCTGCTATGTATAACAGACCATTGCTATGGAACTATTTGTTTTAACAGAAGCAATAAAATCATTTTTAAATCAATAAAATCATTTTTAAATCAATGTTTTGTGTGAAGTGATTTATTTCTTTAGTAAGTAGTCGTGTAATAAGTAGGATAATGTACAGTGAGCCGGTCACTATAGTAAAATAAACTCCTGCAGGGTGATGCAAGACCCCTCTGTTTTGCGTCACCCTGTACAGCTTTATTTCGCGATAATGACTGGCTCTCTGTACATTATCCCTTACATATCACAAGGAAACACATCATAAGAATGTCTTAATTGCAATACCAAGTAAAACAGGTTGATAATTTCACTGGGTCCTCCAGTTTCACTTGTAACTCTTGTAACGACAAAATAGAGAAGAGGCAGCAGTAGACTTAATCTCTATATGTGATACATTGATGTTTTTCTTCATTTTTTTGTCTGATAATCCAAGGCACACTTTCAGAGAGGATTTTAAAATCAACAGGCACACCATCAGCTGTTAGGTTAAGAAACATCTCTACACTACAGTGTCCAATCAGGCATCTTCTGCCAGTTGTATCTGATCAGAAATCAGATTGTAGCCCAAGCCATTGCTGTTATTTTGAGTTTCAGTTTCCAAGAACGCCAATTCATGTACTCTTCAGGTATTCTTTTATGGTCACCTGTCTTGACTTTGAGTTGAGTACTGCTTCTCACTGCCCTTGTGTCCGGTTCTCTTTCTCTCCGAGTCGCTGGGTTTCGGTCGGACCGGGCAAACGCAGACCGAGGCCCCCGCAATGTGTTTGGGTAAATCTGGTCCACGCCCCCATTGTCCCTTCTGAGGGTCAAACACCTGCGTTCCCCGAGAGAAACTCATGTTTTCCCAGCTGTACCCGCCCAAAACATAAATTTTATCCCCCCACACCCCCACGCCGGCTTCGCTGTTTGGCTGTAAGAGGGGGGCGATAGTGGTCCACTGGCTAGTTTGGGGGTTAAAAGCCTCCACACTCAGGATGTCAAAGCGCTCCATGCTCTCCTCATGGTCGTCACTCCCTCCAATGGCATAGATTCGGTCCTGGAGTGATGCCATGCAGTGCCAACCTCGTGCCAGGGTCATGGCTTGGCACTCCATCCATGTGTCACCGTACTTCGGGTCGTAACTCAGAACATCACGGCGGTACGGCCCAATCTGGTAATCGTGTCCTCCCGAAATGTAGATCACCTCTTTGTGTACAGTCCCAGCATGGCCATAAGTAAATCTACAGAGCAGGAAAGACAGGAAATTAAGATGAACCTGTAGTAAAGAACGCAACCACACTGCCTTTATGAAACTCTATGGTCTTCTTCAGGTATAGTAAATATCTCTGCATTTAAAAACTGGCTACAGTAGTACATTGCAGCTACTGCAAAGGGACTCAGTATTACATTTCTTTAATTATTATTATTATTATTATTATTATTATTATTATTATTATTATTATCATCATTATTTAAACACGTGTAATTTCTGCACATGTAATATGAAAGAAATGTCATAGATATCCACACAGAATTCACAGTACATGTGCAGATTAAGTAGACACAGTTATGAGGAAAGGTTAATATACAGAATGCCAAACAGCTTTACAGATGTGCCACAAGTCCAATATCTGAAGATAAAACCTTTAGTAAGACTTCCAGAGACCTAACCTGTTAAAAACCATAACTGCAATTTAGTCTCTGTTGTAATTCAACTCGTCAACCAGTTAACAAGTTGTTAATAGCTAAATCAGTTATGTTAGACCTAGACAGCAGTCAGTATGTCCTGAGTTGAGGGTACCCAGCAGTGACAGTCCAGAAAAAAAAAATCGAAATTTAAAAATAAACGAACTGGGAAAGAAAGCGAATAAAAGACTGACCTGGGTAGTCCCGCCACATATGTCCAGTAGTCCTCCGAGGGATGATACATCTCCACAGACGACAGCGCCCCACTATCGTTACGCCCCCCCACAGCAACCAGACACTGGCCAATCGCCCCCAGGTAAAAATCAACACGCCGCTGGTTCATTGGGGCACCCTGTCAACACAGGAACCGCTGGACTACAGATATCTCTGCACATTCTCACAGGAACCAGTGGACCACAGATAACTCTGCACTGTCTCACAGGAACTGTTGGACTACAGATATCTCTGCACATTCTTGCAGGAACCACTGGATTACAGATATCTCTGCACACTCTCACAGGAACCGTTGGACCACAGATATCTCTGCACATTGTCACGGGAACCGCTGGACTACAGATATCTCTGCACTGTCTCACAGGAACCACTGGACAATAGATATCTCTGCACATTCTTGCAGGAACCACTGGATTACAGATATTTCTGCGTACTCTCACAGGAACCGTTGGGCCACAGATATCTCTGCACATTCTCACAGGAACCGTTGGACTACAGATATCTCTGCACTGTCTCACAGGAACCGCAGGACTACAGACATCTCTGAACATTCTCATATTTCTGTCACTCAGTGAGGGGGCAGAACTCTGCAGTCATTAGGGTTTGAAGATTTTTCAAATCAATGACCATATTGATATTAAGCATTTTGCATTTCAGCATTAGCCTGAAAAAACAAGAGTATATTTTCATGTATACAAATAGGTAATGAGTTTGTGTTGCATTTAGGCTTATATCTCATTAGTTTATTTTTTGAAAGTAAAATGAAGTGACCAGCTGGACAGCATACAGCAGGGTATAATATGAGCTTTAATTGGGTTAAACGTAATAATCTTATAAAGGGGTATAATTATTTCTGACAGGCTGACCATCCATAAAACGTTTAAGCTGCATGACTCATTTGATTTCTAGTTGAGGTATAGCACATATATCTTTTCAGTTATGTTATTGTATAGGCTAATGACTTGTGTGAATGCAGGTGGTGTAGCGTGTAATTTACCTTAACCCACAGGTTGTTGCGGGGGTCATAACGATACAGCAGGTTACTGGCAGCATCCCCACCATTGTCCCGTGATGAGCTGCCCCCGGCCGTGAAGATGAAACCCCCCAGCACCGCTACACAGTGGTGGCTCCTCTGTGCTGGGAGCTGAGTCTCTACCACCCACGCTCCTGTCTCCTCATCTAACCAGCACACCTCCGCGCTAAGCTCCTCTCCGCGCTCTGACACTTCTCCTCCGACCAGCAGGAGGCGCTCCACGCCCCCCCGGAGCCCAGATCGCCGCGTCTGTAGCAAGGGCTGAGCGCTGACGTGGGCGTGGTAACCCACTGCCTCTTCGACGAGAGCCTCGCATCCGGCCTCCGGGGGCAGCAGAGAGCGCAGGGCGGGCAGCACCCGCTCCAGGACGTCAGCCGGCGGGATGAGGGGGAAACGGATGTGCGAGAGGAGCTGGTGGGCGAACGCAGCGCGTTCGGACCGTTGGCTCAGCCACTGGAGCGTGGCCTGGAGCAGGGCCTGTTCGTTGTCATGCTGCACCTGTTCGTCCGCCAGGTAAGCGTTCAGCTTACTCAGACGCATGTCCCTCAAAAACTCGGGCGTGAAAGACAGCGTGGCAAAACGCTCCAGGATGAAACGGTCGATGAAGCTATCCAACCTTTCCAGACTGTACAACAAGGCCAGTTCCTGGAGGTACAGGTAGTTCTCCTCGCTTACTTCGTTCTCCAAATACTGACAACAGAAGTCCACGATCCTCCACACCTGAAGCAGGTGAGCCGTCTCCAGCACGTAATCGATATTCCCGCCATCCAGAGGTAGCTCGCCGCTGTACAGGAAGTCCACTACAGCTTTCACGCCCACGTACGACACCCCGACAAGCTCCACCTCAAACTGCCGCTCCTCACGCATGCCCAGCGTGAACATGGCCTGGAAGTATGGACTGGACACAGCCAGTAGAGCTCGGTGTGCAGGAATCCGCTGGTCATCAGCCACCAACACCACGTCACAAAGCTGACCGCTCTGCCTCTGCTCATTCAAGCCCTGCAGAAGGCAGCTGGCCTGGTCAGACCAGCGATACACCTGTGACAAGAGCAGCAGATTGACCTGAATCGTAGATGTACTCCATACGAGATGAGGCTGAGTAAGTGAGAGGTAATAAAGGATATACTTTTTGTGTATTCAAATAGAAGGGAAAAAAACGGGGGGAAAAGGCGGGTCCTGGCATACCTTGGAAGATTCGCTTATTCTATGGGGACGAGAAACACGTGCTGGTCTCCCACCATCCATTGCGTCATCTCCCTGTATCACTAACTGATAACGTGAAAACACAAAAAGCTGTTCAACATCTTGAAACTACACTGGAAAAGTGGGTGGGTATGAAGTAGAGGGGGACGAACTAATTTAGATCCGAAGTGAAACTGAAATTAGTTTAACACGCAATGGATGATGTTAAACTGAAATAATACAAGATATTTTCCGTGAGAAAACTTTTGGATTAATAGCAAAGGAGACAATGACAGAATGACCAGGAGACATGAATACAGACACCAAGAACGCGCCAAGAAAAACGTAAAGCGACAGGAAAACAATGGTACAGACGTTAAACTGACAAATAAATTGTGTGCTCTCGCTGACTTAGCCAAGCACACTGAAGAATCTAAGTTATGCAGCAAGCTATCGACATCCATTGTGAGTCATCCTATCTGTGTGCATTGTACAGCTATCTGACAGAAGGGACAACGTGTCTTCAAAACACATCGATAACATTTACCACATTGTCATTCTTCATTGTAAGTCAACATCAGTTTCCCGTTTTAACTTTGCACGAAAAATCAAACGATGGAGTTAACGAAATGTTGTCTAGGAAGTATAGTTCTTCTTCTTTGTCTGAAGGACTGGAACGTACACGATGTGTAGCTTTACCGCCCCCATCAGTAGTGGCGGATACTGCTCCTGCCGTGAAGCAACAGTGCTACCCTCTATGCCACCTTGCGCAACACACAAGTGCAGTCTAATTTATTAAAATATGTACGGCTCTGTGTTATTTTTTTTTTTATCCCACATTAGAACTAGAATGCGAGTTGCGCTCTTTTTTCTGTCTTGCTGGCAGTCGCAACCATACCATACATGCATTTCATAGTAAGCCCAATGCCTTGTCCACGTAGACAAAGAAAATATGTTCACCACAACAACACTATCTGAATTCACTCATAGTTGAATTGTCGCAGCACTGACACGCTAAATTAACTCAGTGCATTATGCTGTATTAAGCTTCACACAAGGTGATTTTCTCTGACTCCGTATGCCGGGGGGTTACAGGCGTGGTGTTGGCTGCTAACTACTGTCTAACCAGGTTTACATTAGCTCTACCTTATTTTTATTAGACGAATTCGTAAAGCGTGTGTTAGAGAAAGAAAGTGGACATTCTGACGGGGAAGGAAACATAAGAATGACCATGAAAGAACGTCTGGCCCCTCACTTGCGCCTGGATCTCTTTTTCTAAACACTCTTGTATTTTCTCTCAAAGTATCTTTCAAATTAGATAATCACAACAAACGCTTCGGTTAGATCTGAGGCACTATACAATGGGAGGCATTGGCAGGTAGAGCCCATTTAGGCCTACTTGCTGCATTATGACAGCGTTTCAAGAGATGACGGAACCACTTCCGTCCGCACTTGGCCCCAAGCTTGAGGTAAGTCTGTTTTAGATAGGATAGGGTATTTGTAAATGACGGAATGCATTCGTTCAATCCACTCATCTATAAATGTTTTCCTTGACCGTTGACCGTGTTTTAATTTGCGCCCTTAAATCGGCTGCAGTCGTGTTAATAACCCTCAAATATATCTAAAGCACGCATTTCACTCCGTGAATGCTCCATTGTTATTCACTGCTTAGTTTGAGTTAATTATTCTCCATAATCCATATATTGTATAACACCCCATTGTTCTCGCGCACACACACAAAAAAGATGCTGTGTTGACAGCCCACAAGATGGCACAATAACGCAGTCAAATATTCCACAATAGAAACGGATAGCAATAATTTGGCTGAATCCCCCAGTTGGCCAATAGGAGGAGGTGAGTCCTGCATTATGGGACGTTGGTTGAGTCGAACGGCAACCTGACAGACGAACATCACCAACGCCCATAAACTCGCAATAGGAAATGAATCGAGTGGTGAAAATACCCTAACCGCCTTCCCATTCAATTGAGAGAGGACACGTCCCGCTAAGCGCAGCTCTTTGTATCGAAAGCGGAGCCTCATCTGCCTGCAGCGGGAATTTCTGTCAGTATCGCTGTCCGTCTGCTGTCCAGGTCTCATCTCGGATTTAAGACTGCTGCTTTTTCTGCTGTCTTTCCCTGATTTACTTCTATAACCTTGATCGTTTTGCACAGGCACCAGTACTACTTATCCATTCTCTTTGCGTCCGTCAAAATGGCAACACGAATCGATAAAGAGGCTTGCAGAGAATCTTACAATCTGGTCCGCGACGACAACTCAGACATAAACTGGTGAGTAACAGCGGCAGGCATTGATCAGGGTGTTAGATGTAGTGCTGAGGGGTTTGCGTTCCAGCTTAGTGGAGAGTTGGGAAATCAGGATTTCATAAGAGGGTCGAACAATGGGGAGCTATTCATTCACTTTTTAATTCATAATTAATCTCAACAGTTACATAGACTGAATTCAGCTATTATCAGTTGCTACTAATCACGGATGCGCCCACTGATTTACCGTAATTTGGTAACAATGTCTATCAGACAATTCAACAGATAGCTTTACATAATGTTCACAGTTAATTGACTGTTCGTCTTCAACTGGATTAATATCTGCCACTTATGTTCTATTGTTCGAAGGGCTGCTTTCAAATACGACGGCTCCATGATTGTGCCAGCAGGACAGGGGGCCGATTACGAAGACTTCAAGAAGCTGTGCACAGGTAAGCCATGCATACACAGTGCAAGGTTCATTCGCTTTAATTACGGATATGTACTACGTTTATTTCTGTGAAAGCTCTGGGTGAACTACAGTGTCATAAACCTTGTGTAATACGGTTTTGCTGGACCAGAACCCGCTAATTATGTCAGTTCCTTGACTGTGTGCTCATTCATCACGAGACATACAATTGATATTTCATCTAGATTCGAGATATGCGCCTTCAGACGCAACCAATCAGAGTCGGCATACGGATGCAACATTTAACTGAGCAAAATCATTTTGAAGCTTGTTGCATGATTTGTCTCTTCTCGTGAACTCTTGCTTGCTACTTGTGACGCCCTCTCCGATGTGACGCTTTATTCTGGTCCAACTCTGTCCGTAATAGGTAGTCAGTTTATTAGTCGGAGTTCCAACAGGCTACGGCCCCTTTCCTGAACCGTATGCACATAACAAGGACTGCAGGAAGTACCTACTATAACCAAAGTATGCACCTGTCCTCGAAATTTCGGTAAATGAGTTTCAGATCACGTGATGAAAATGATTGGTGGCATTTTTATGATCCTGTTTAGTTTAGTGAAGTTTTATGAGTTTCCTTTCTTAGCACTGGCCGTTTTCCGTTAAATAATTACTACAACGTGTGATTCTCGTACAGTTTCACGTTGCGTCGTTTTAAACACATGAGCACAGGTCGAATTACGAAATCTCATTCTCTGGCACAGAAAATGGGAGTGTAACCCCCATGAGAGGAGAAAAATGATGTCACTCTCCCTTCTCTCATTCTCTCATCCCCAACTTAATAGAACTGGGCGTGGCTCTCGCTCACCAAATAGAGCGCTGTGGCTGCGCTTGTGAGCGCTTAGTGAATACCCACGGAAAACTCTGCTTTAGTTTAACGCTTCGGGGCTCGCATAGCGACATAACCTCTGATGCTTCAAGGATCACGAGACCTATTAAACCTGAATTGGCTTCTTTGATATCAGAAACACATACCTTCCTTGTTGGGAAATTAGTCGCTTGCAAAGAGGAAGGAGGGGACCACCAGTTTATGGCGTAAAAAAACATAATTTAAAAATACACGTGGATTTAATTAGATTCGGAGAAAATACATTAGTGTCTTGTGGAAGTGAAGAGTTACCAAATCACGTTTGTCTGTTCGTTGTTTTTTTTTGTTTTTTGTTTTTTTCCTTTCCGCTGTATCATCACAGTGGCGGTGCGGTTGTCAAAGCGACATTTATGCTCAGTCAGCGTTTAGAACGGCAGCGGGCAGTCGCTCAGAGGGAAGAGAATTGTGACAGACCCTCAGGGGAAGTAGAATTGGAGGAAGCCAAGCTATACTTACGGGAAACGCCACAAGAATATTCTCATCCAATCAGAGTGAATACAGAGTTGATTACTAGAGATCGCACTTCTCCACTACTTACCATATAAAGTTATGTTCACAGAACACACTACTTCCTAAAAGTGTCTAGTTTTTCTAGCATGGCTCTTTGTCTAAATGGCCAGTGAGTCATATCATTCTTCATTTACACCAATGTATTCTTATGATAATTTGTTATATATTTATTACTTGTCATTCAAACTCTCAGTCAGACTTGATAACAAACTGACATATCATAGTTTCCACTGTGCAGCTTGTTAATATTAAACCCAGTTAATGAACACGAAACTGTGTAATATTAGATATGGTCTGAGTTGTGAATAAAGTGACTTTGTTTCACAGTGAGCTAAATTCCTGTGGCCAGTCTAACAAGCTTTGGTAAACAAACAGTACATGATTTTTACCTCCCACATCAGTGAAGAACAAAAAGAAAGTGGGGGGGGGGGGGCGGGGGTTGAGGAGTGGCAGGGAACCAGGACAGGCAGATGTGGATTCAGTAGTTTAGTGAATCTTTATGTTCTCTCAAACACTGTCACAGTGTATTGTTGACCTAACTGTCACGTGATGTGACACACAAAGATCAAGTTGCCTCTGTTACCTGGAAATTCAAGTTAATCCCTGTAGTGCGGGTGAATGAAACAAACAGGTTCAAAGCAAGGAATCAAAGTTCATTCATAAAGTTAATCAATAGAGGGAAATAATGCTTATGTAAATGTGTTTCCAAAGCTTCGTCATGAGACAGACATAGATTTCTACGTATAGAAAGAATTGAGATGTCTTGGATAAGATAACCAAATAAAAAAGTTGAAAAGGAAGAGACAGGCCAATGAATAATGTTATCTCAGTGGTGAGTGAAGATATTTGGCAGAGTTTCTTTCTCAAGGACTACGTGGAAATGAACTTGTGTCTGAACGCAGCCCTAAAGCTACTGCAATGCAGTCATCGTGCATCAGAGAGCAGATGCCCTAAGAGTTACTGTGGCATATATACTTCTCACTCTCTCTCTTTCTCAGCCCTCTGTGTGTGTGTGTGTGTGTGTGTGAGAGAGAGAGAGAGAGAGAGAGAGAGAGAGAGACAGACTCATAGGCTGAACTGTCCACTTTCAATCAATCTGTTGACCTGAATACCTCCCCTCTTCTCCCATTCTCTCCATTTTGCCTTGTTTGTGTTTGGTGGCGAGCCAAACATTTGACGCTAGTGTGCCTCTGTTCATGCTTATTATGATTGAAAAGGGCCTCAGTAACACAGCATTCTCCTCTATTCACACATTATGTACTGTCTGTCTGCCCGGCCAGCTAGCCTGGACTTGATTTCACTAAATTGTGTCCAGATGAACTTTCTCTGGAATGCTATAGAGCTCAGGAAATCTGGTCAAACTTAAAAAAAAAAAGAAACAAAAACAAAGAAACAAACAAAAAGTCTACTCCAACTTAAAATTTGAAGGGAACCGTGATAGCCTTTCTTTTCAAAGTCCTGTTAAAAAGAAATCTTTGTCATAAGATGAGTAAACTCAAGAAAGCTCTTTGTACTGGTATCTGGACATTCTTCGTTGCTTGTCAGTACAATTTAATTTATGCTCAAGATTGGTCTCAGGATTGAGGAAACCTGACAGGACACTAGAAGCTAACTCTGAAGAGAGAGATGAATAAAGATTAATATAGGTTCTCAGATATTCTGCTGTTTATGTTTCAAAGCCCAGTTTCTGAAGTCCTGTCTCTCTCTCTCTCTCTCTCTCTCTCTCGCTCGCTCACTCGCTCTCTCTCTCTCTCTCTCTCTCTCTCTCTCTCTCTCTCTCTCTCTCTCTCTCTCTCTGTCAGATGACGAGCGTCTGTTTGGCTTTGTGAGGATCACGACAGGGGATGCTATGAGCAAGAGGGCTAAGTTCACACTCATCACCTGGATCGGTGAGAACATAAGCGGTCTCCAGCGGGCCAAGATCAGCACCGACAAGACGCTGGTCAAAGACGTCGTGCAGGTTGGTTGGAACGTAACACAGATTGTTACTACTTCGACTTGACGCTACAGGTGTAAGAAAACAGAAGAGCCTCCAAACAAATTAGAACAGAGCATGCAAATGCTCTTGCCCAATGAGCACTATGTGGTTCTCTACCTGACCCTGACCACAAGGCTCTGATAAAGTACAGATATCTCTCACTTTCCTGCGGACTCTCTCTCTCTCTCTCCCTCTCTCTCTCTCTTTCTCTCTCTCTCTCTCTCTCTCTCCCTCCTCCCTCTCTCTCTCTCCCTTCTGTGCACTCTTGCATGCTTTCACGCATCTTCTTTTCACATTGAAATATCTGTAATTTTTTTTTCCATATCAGTTGTGTCAAGATCTTTACCTTCTGTTGTGTGTGTGTGTGTGTGTGGTTTTTTTTTTCCACACAGAACTTTGCCAAGGAGTTTATGATCAGCGATCCACGAGAGTTAGAGGAGGCATACCTCCGCAACGAGCTGAAGAAGGCGGGGGGAGCCAACTACGACGCCCAGGCGGAGTAGAGCCCCACAGAGCACAGACACAGGAAAACAGGGGTCGGGGGGTTTGAATGAGAGGGATGGGGGAGACATCACACAGATACACACACACACACACACACACACACACACATGCGCGCGCATGTATACATGCAGACAGACGTGCACACATACACACACACACACACACACATACACACACAGTCTTGTCCTTGCCCCTCTCCATAGTATGGTTGTGGTTGAATTATCTGCTGTACTGTTTATCATCTCATTATAATCTCAGCTATGGCTGTGAGTTTGGACTTGTTTTGACCTGAGGTGTCTTATTTTGTACCATGATTATCACTGGATCAATTAGAGTTTGATACGAGAATACTTCATCGGCTCCTGATTGGATATGCCATGCCATCACTGTGATTTGACTGTGATACTGCAGTCCAAAGACACGCCCACCTCAGGCAGTGGAGGTTCAGATCTCAGCCTAGCGTTATTTGTTGACATCTCCCTGTCCCACCCCTCAATGCAGACCACTGTGTTTACCGCCTCAATCTCCCATGGAGAGAGAGGCATCATGGGGAGTGTGCATGCGTACATGCGTGTCTGTGTGTGTATGTGTGTGTCTGTGTGTGTGTGTGTGTGTGTTTGCGGACACTACACTGTGATTGGCTAATCTTCGTACAGAGGGGTGGGATTTAGATCAGTATGTTGTCCTCAGATCCAATAGGAGGAGGATATCTCTTCAGCCCCAAAGCCTAGAGAAGCCATTTCTCTGGTGTAGCTTTTCTTCTTATTCAACTGAAACAAATCTCATTTTTGTTCCTTTTTAAATAATGATTTTTATTTGTTGCAAGAGTGTAATCTGTTGTTACTTTTCTGGAAAAAAAACATTGTGGCCAAGGAGCCAAGAAAAGAAAATGTCAAAAAGAATATGGGCACAAAAATAAAACATTTCAAAATAAAATGTTTTTTTTTTTTTTAATATTGCAGTTCCTTTTGATGTATGTGTGTATGCATGTGCGTGTGTGTGTGTGCAAGAGAGTGAGTTTGTGTGCGTGTGGAAAATGAAGGGGATGACTGTGATGTCACTGGACTTGGGAACCGGTGTAACATTCAGTTTCACTGAAGTCTATAGAACATTTCAGCTCCTAAATTTAAAGTTCGCTTATTTAGGACTCTTGTTCTGCGCCCTCCTTTAGTTGTTATGCCCCTGTTACGCCTGGCACTACTCCTCCTCTGCATACATTTGAACAGTCCCATGGGGCTTAGGAGACTCCCAGGGGTTGTCATGGTCACCACTAACTGTCAGGGGAACAGCCAATCAGCATCAAGCCAAGCTACTCTGCTCCAAAGTCTGTCAGTTATGCTCCCTGCTCACCCCTATTCCTCTGTCTACTAACCTCCTTTTTTTTTCTGTTGCTCTCTCTCTCCCCTCCTCTGCTCTTGTTCTCTGTCCCTCTTCCTGTTTTCCCCCTCTTTCTTTCTCCCTCTCTGCCCACCCCCATCCCCCACCCTCTGCTCCCTATGCACAGTTTAGTTTAGTCCAACAGATGTGAACTGGACTCCCTAATGAGATAATCTATAATCTGCAAGCCAATCTCAGGCTGCCTCTATGACACAGGCTTTTTGATGGCCAGAGTGACTCAGTGAGTTAAGCGTCAGGCAAAGTATGGCAAGAAACAAAGACATTTCAATTTAAAAGAGCAACTATGCTCAAATGCATTTTTTTATTTTACAGATAAGTTTAATTTTTGAATAATTTGATGATGCACTTTGACCACTTCATGTCCTTAATAATTTGGTTTTAGGATTATCACCGGAGGACAGCTAAGAATTTACATTAACGTACTTTACTTGCATACATTAACTACATAATATCTGTGCATGGCTGGTAAACAATCCAGAACTTAACCGAGAACTTCCAGGTTGTTCGGGGTAAATTTTGACATGACGAGTGTACATAAGTGTGTACACACGCGTTGACGAGTTGTGTATATGTACATTTGTCTGTGTTTGTTGCTGTGATTAATCTTGCTGGGAGTTGTATGTGTTGGAAGGCAGGTGCGGCAGTGTGTCAGTTGGGACTGTATTAATGAGATTAATGACTTTTGGGGCTGGATGTGTCTCTCATCGCAGTGGCAGAAGAGCCCTCCAATTCACTCTCCCATGGTCGTTTGTTCTTCACCTATACGTCTTTGCTCTCTCTCTCTCTCTCTCTCTCTTTCTCTCTCTCTCTCTCTCTCTCTCTCAGGCTAATGCTAATCTGCCTGGCCCTGTTTACTCTGTGTGAGTAGGTGTGCGTGTTCTGACAGCTCCACGTCTCATGCCAAGATTACTTCTTGCCTGCCTGCCCTCTGCTCAATCCCAGTGTGTGTGCGCGCGCGTGTGTGTGTGTGTGTGCTAGTGTGTGTGTGTCTTTGTTATAGCAGACTGCCCAGTGTCTACATAGATTCACAAAAAGAAGTTCCTGCCAGCAAACTCTCTTCAGATCCTTCCTGCATTCCACAGGACTCCCAGACCAGCATATTTTACAACCCGTGTATGCGTGCGTTTGTGTGTGTGTGTGTGTGTGTGTGTGTGTGTGTGTGTGTGTGTGTGTGTGTTTGTGTGTGCATTTCTCTCCTCTGCGAGTGGGAAGAGTCATCTGCATGTGCATGTTTTGTCCTCCTACTGATCCAGTCAGTTATTCTAACTATTTCTCATCCATCATCACTTTTCTTGTATTTATTTACTTGCTTGTTTGTTCATTCGTCTTGTGCCTCATTATTGTTTACAGTAAACCCATTACCAATCCCTCATACAGCATGTTTAAAAAATGCAGTCAGGGCTGAAAACTGCCTCCCAGGCAGAGAAAGTGAAACTGCTCTCATGGATCAGTTATCTCCCTATATATTCTCCCTCTGAGTGCTCAAAGGTTCCACACCCCCAACCCCCACACTTCCAATATGAAGTGTTCTAGCAAAGCTCAGGCCTAACTACAGAGGGGCTGTGTGTGTGTGTGTGTGCGCGCATGTTTCTTTGCTCCTTGGCGGCTCTCTGTCGCTGGCTGAATTTGCATCAGGACAAACACTGAGATTTCCATTCTCCATGTGCTCCTTTGAATGCACCAAACCCAAGCTGTCTTTTGGGCTCCCAGGCAGGGAATTTTTCAGCAGTGGGTTGGGGTGGGATGGGGTGAGACGGAGGGGTGGGGGTGTGTTACAGAGGTTGTTTTGGCTGAGCTGGAGTTGGAGAAAGGGTGGCGAAAAGGGTGGGGGGTAGGATTTGGGAGATGGGGGGGGGGTCCCTTTTTCAGCCCGTGTGAATTGGGGGGGTTTGAATGGGCCACTACTCAATGCTCCTGTATCCGCCACTCCGACTCTGGCACAGTGCTGTCATTGTCACAGGCCTTAATGATCTTCTCTTCGCCCAGCCACCCACCACTGCTGCAGTACCAACACCACCTACCTGCTGATGGAGGCAAGGGCCCTGACACAGACTCCAACAACCTTTCTCCAACACTCCCCATTAAGAGCCACTGATACAGTATAGGTGTAGTTCCTGCTGGAGCGTTTTTCTGCCCCAGTGTGCCACTCTTATCCTTCAAAGTTTGTTACACTCTCAAATGGCAAGGCAAAGCAGAGCAGAGAAAAGCCCCTGTTTCACAGCTGAGTCAGTGGTTCAGGTACTTGTAAGGGCTTTTATTGTTTTATTGTACAGGTGTGTGACAGTGTAAACAATCATACAGTTCATTTAACACTAGTGAATTTTCAATGTTTTATTTATTATCAATCTGTCATTGCTTCACAGCTGATGTTGTGAACGTTTGTCAATTACAGTCTATTATAGTCATTTAAAACTTATATTAATTTGTGCAGGTGTAAATTACCTCACAAACTATGACAGACTCATGGTACTTTGAATGTACCAGTAGATGACGGGTTTTCTTTCCCCTCTGTACTTATCTGTCTTAGCTCGCTAAGTTATTGACTTAAGAAGCTGTTCTGTTGCCCGGACTTGACTTATGTCCATCAGTAGCTCACGTCAGAGCAGTCCTACTTACAGTAGACTGCAGTGGGCAGCAGAAACACTGACCAGGATGAAATAGAGGTCTAAATACGTGTTAAGGTTCTTTTTCAAATACCTCACAGCTAATAACCGTAATATGTCACATATCAGTATAATGTTCACTGGGGCCTGAAATGAAATCAGTTTAGCGCTCATTACAGGTCTCTCTTCGCCCCCGTGAGATAGGGATAAGAAATACTTGTTTAATCTTGTCCTTGAGTTCCTGTCTCACCTTTTTTTTTGTGTGTGTGTGTGTGAATAAGGAGTCGAAACAAATTAAACAAATGTGTGATATCACTCTGAATCATGGTGGCTTGTAAGCTAATGCTTATGTCGTGGCAAGTCTCTGGATATCAGTAATAAGCCTGTGTTTGCTCTTTTCCTTTCCCTCTCTCTCTCTCTCTCTCTCTCTCTCTCACTCTAACACACACACGCCTTTACATTGCCATCCCATTGGAGAATTCACATTTAATTATCTTATGTACGGATCAATGGCCACAGTAAAACAGCTGTTTATTTATTGATCATCTGCATGTAGCTTCTAATAAGACTTAAAACATGACCTCGCTGCAAAAGGTCAGATGTGAAGGTCACCTTATAAGGTCAACTCTCACAATCTCGGGGAGTGGGGGGGTGGGGGGGGTGGGGGTTGTTCTTAGCTTGCGAGGAGAGCTGTGTAATTACATTGTGAATCATTAGGGAACAGGCTCTATGACACAGTTATAAATCACTGGAAGCTCACAGACTGTTTAAAATGGACACACTCACTCTGATGAATAAAACCCTTTGTGAACTGGAGAAATGCTCTGATAGCAGCCCTTCAGACTGACTGCAGGTAAGAACGGGGAGAGTCTGGTACTGTTAAATGTAATACTTTTTCACAGTTCAGTATAATCTAACAGCAGTGGCTCAGCCACACTTTCATCACCCTGCACCGCCCTCTCCCGTTCTTCCTCTTTTTTTTTCTTTTAATTTCTACTTCTTCGTAATTCTGCGAGCATTTTTGAGGTGTAACCAAGCGTTACCAACATATCCTGTGCTTTATGCAACCCTGCCAATGTCACAGTAATCTATCAAAGCAAATTTGACTTTACTTTGGAACACCCAAATGAGGCAAGGCAAATATCAAACGTAAGCCCATGACATCAGTCAGATATAGAGTTACAGCAGAAAGCATGGACCATGTGGTGTACATCCGCTGACTAAAGACATGTTTCTGAAAAGACAGAGACCACTTGGGAAACACACAGGACAAAGTAGTCATGTGTTAGTCACACACTGCAAAGCCAAATCAGCTGTACTCAATGCTCTCACAATCAGTACAACACAGATCTAGAGAGTGTGTTTGTGTGAGTATGTGTGTGTGTGTGTGTGTATGTGTCTCTATGTCTGGGTGGGGTGAAATTTCTAAAGAGTGTTCTTTAGTTGCTCTATATGTATTTTCGCTTCTGTTTTTTTCTTTTCTTTTTATTTCCTTCTCGTAATATTGGATTGTACTCCAGGAAAAATGAAGAGTGCCCCCTAGTGAGGTCAGTATTACTCTTTCTGCAGACAAGCACCAATGAACACAATGAGGCTCAAGTCACAGCTGTGGTTTGCGTGCATTGTGTGTGTGTGTGTGTGTGTGTGTGCGTGCATTGTGTGTGTGTGTGTGTGTGTGTGCGTGCATTGTGTGTGTGTGTGTGTGTGTGCGCGGGTATGTGTGCATGTGTGTGTTTGCAAGTTAAAGTGTGGGCGCTCAACTTTTCACCATTTCCTGTATAGTCAGTGTGCAGTGACTTTTACCATATAGGGAAGTAAAGAAGGTGGCAGAAGTAAAAGAAGAAGTGCTGATAAGAGAGAGAGAGAGAGAGAGAGAGAGAGAAAGAGAGAGAGACTCACTTCATGCCTCAACTTGCAACTGATAGAGCTGGAGACAGTAACTGAGGGGTTTCTGCCAGTGATACATATCAAGCCAAGAATGCCTTCACGAGAAAGTCCATATTAGCCACAGAGTTGAAACTGCAGGCTAGTACATTTCATTCAGCATTTGTCTGTACCTGTTTGAGACATGTTCAAAAACGAACGCACGGCAAATTGCTCTTTCAGATCGGACAGCCCCCCCGTCTCATTCAGTGTACCTGATTATGTAACAGTCACCAAATGTTTTACTCACGTCACTCATAGCTGGACCTTTTAATGACAACACGTACTACAACACACACTGACGAAAACACACAACTCGCCCCTAAAGCTCAGGTCTAAGGAAGAACAGAAGTGTATCAGTGTGGCCCATTCACAAACATACTGTGCCCGAGTCATTCACTAATCACCACTAATCAACTTCTTGATGAGCTGAGTTAGGTGTGTCGCTGCTGGGCCGGAACAAATGTGCTGTTGCCCTGTGGGATTGGAAAGACAGGACTGTTTAGGTACACATCTCATTAGCAGGCTTCAGTCATTATAATTCATTAATTAAGCTTTAGCACTTCTGTTGAATATTATTAGATATTATGACTTACATCAACAGCCTGTCATATATATCATTCATATTCTGCTTTAAAAAAAAAATGTCTGAGTCCATATGTTTTGAAATGTTGCTTTGTTCATCTACACTTCCTGTTCGGGTCTGTTCAGTTATGTTCTTCTTTTTTTCTTTTTCCTGAAAATACCTCCAGGTCATCAGCGCCTAGCTGATTACTCTTAATCTGGTAAAGGGCGACAGTACAACGAGATCCCCAAAACTTCAGTTTTGAACAAATGATTTAAGAGGAGCAGCGGTGATCTGAATTGTGCATTTTCTGTGCATACACTTTTGGTACATATACAATGTATCTGGGTCTGTAATGTAACAGAGGTTTTCAGAGAGGAGGCTATTTACAATATACAGAACATTGCTCAAGAATTGCAGATGACTCACTAGAGACTGTCACGTGTTGTAACTCAATTAACCTGAGGATCTGCGTTTGCTTTCTCTTCCTTGCATTAATGCTAGCATAGGCTGTGACAGGGCTTTACAGATGTGTTACTGTCTTGTGTTGCTATGGTAAAACCACAAGTATTTGCTCTATCTCTTTGACTCAGAGACTTCCTTTCCTGACACGGTGCCATATCCAATTTGTTTAAGTTCTTATAAACACCTCTACACTGTTTTTTTTTTTTCCTTCCTCTTCTTCTTTTCTTTTTTTTTAAATCTCTCATTCACTTCACCTTCTTATCTGGCTACAGACAGTCAGTCAGACAGAAGCATCTTTTTAGTGTTTGTGTCTCTCACACTGGTGTTGATAAAAGTTGTTGTTACTTTACCGTGTCAGCCCTAACTCCGTCAAACATCTAATATTTGTTTGGTTTGTTGAATGTGCAGACATATGACATAGAAAGAGCCAATTCACTAGGCCTAAAGACAGTACAAAACATCCATAATAGACGCTGTATATTCATCCCAGAAAAAGGAACGATGTCACGCATGTCTCATAGAGATCACATTGCAAGTTAGTGATTTTGTAAACACTAACGCATTGCTGGAATTTAAGACCCCGGGACCTGTGCTTCTGAAATGTCAACTGCTTAGCATGCGTTCCTGCTGGAACAATAATGCCCTGGCTCGTGCGATCCACTCAATAGGGAAGAATTTAGTCCTCAGCATGAGCAGAGAGTCAGCCAGGCCTGCACGCTGCGAGAAGGTTGAATGACGTTTAAATCTTTAAAAGTGCTTCAAAGAGTAGTTCGTGTACCTTACACCTATGCGGTCACGTATTACGGTCCTTGATACTGTTTTTAAATAGAAGAAATCAAAAAAAGGTTTTGGATGAGTGTTAACGTGAGAAGAAAGAAAAAAACCCGGCAGCGGAGCGTGTACCACGAGCACTGCTGTTTGACGTATTTAGACTCCCCGCGGTTTGCAAAAGAGGACAGTCGTTGCTTTGCGGCCGACATGAAATCACGCCCAGCGCACTACGATATCTCATGCCCTTAAAAGGCGTTATTCATCGCCTGCTGTTTCTGCGTGACAGAACTGCACATTTCCCAGCGATTAATGAGCGCCATCTGGCTGCGTGTGTCAGCCCTCTCCTGGCAAATAAAAGAATAAAAGGGTTAGATGCGAGTTGCATTGAAAATTCAAAGAACTAAATTTGAAGATCAGTTTTCTTTCGACCCTTCAGTATTTTTAACTTACTTGTGTTTATATTTTTAACTTTCAAAATCTGTCTTAAAAAGTCAGTACACATTATTCCTGAAATATTATTCTGAAGGAGAGGTTTGGATTGTTATTTTCTTAAAGTTTATTTCTCGCCTTTAGGACATTCACAGTGTAACATATGGTGTTGTGTAGCCCACTATATTATTTAGAATTGAATTCCTAGTATTATAGTATTCATGTACATTATGTAATATTCATTAGAGTTGTGTGTTTTACTTTTTAACTTCATTGCCGTTAATAAAGATTTATTTTTCCACAGTTTTACCAATATCTGCAGATGTTGGATTAGTATTTTTTTTTAATGTACTCGTTTCTCTTCGATCATTTTGCTCATAGGCGAGAGAAAGGAACTGAACGTACAGTGTTTGTGTACGTATTTGACTGCGTGTGACAATATGAGTAAAACTTTATAGATGTCATAAATATTAACAGGGGGAACTGGATATTACACCATCCTATATTCTCCCTAAAGAAGTTTTGTATTCATTCTCACTCTTCCCTCCAGTCTCTCAGAGTTGTACCTGGCAATATTTCTCTCTGTATATACCTTATACCAGCAGGCCAACAGATACATTTTTCCCTACGTTTTATAGTCCTAGTATTTTAACCGGTCTTTCAGTGTATGCATAACTGTGTGGAGTACACATTTTAAATAGATGTGAGAGTAAATTTCTTATGGACTTTTTTTTCTTCTTACAAAGTATTAGTTCTTTCGGCAGTTATTGCTAATATATCATCATCATCATCATCATCATAGTGGTGTTGGACGTTGAACGTGCTTTAATTTTGCGCAGGAATATGCTGATATGATGCCCTTGAAGAAATACTAGCGTCGCTCAGATTTGAACCAATCACAATAACAAGAGTCTACAACGGCATGCAATTGGACACAGCGTAGACACCTAGAGTGTTATTGCAAGTTAATTGGCTACTTTGCAAGCACTCTCAAAAGTACAGGAAGTGCATTTTTGTTTATACTTTGTCGTGGACAAATTACATGCTGTAGGATTGTATTTAAATCGAGCAATATGTTAAATCAGTGTGGGGGCAAATCTCCATCATATTTTTCTCTAAAGAAACAGCAATCTTTTGTTCCTGTTTGTAAGCTCCAGTTAGTTTAATAAATAGAAATAACATTGTTCCTCTAGGTTCCTCCGAAACGCCAAAGACTCCAAAGAGGAACTATCTGTGGTAACACATCTTCCATCTGAAACTAACCATTCAGTTTTGTTGTAAACGGGTCAAAGGATACCTCTGTTGCAATACGTTAGACGTCTTGTTTAATGCATTGCTTTGGTTTAACGCATTTCGCAACTGGATCAAACATTTGCAACACCGTTTCCGAATTTCAAAACAGTCGTATTTAGTTTTGACATGCGTTGCCTGTAGAACCATGGGGAACACCGAAAGTGTAGTTGTGCAAAAACGCCTGACCCGGTTTCGACCGGACGAACGTCCCGTAGTGGAGGGAGTCTTTGACAGACTGTATAGTGCGAACCCTGTCAGCGGCTCTAATAAAGCGGCGAAGTGTATTCCCCTGGACACGCTGAAGGTGAGGCATGCTAAGAGCATCCAAGGCTCATTGTGTTGCGTTTACATCTATGGCAAGACCCTGTGGATACCATATATTACATCAACACAGTCATGTTATTGAGAATCTTGAACACTGCAGCCTGTTTGGCTCACGCCTTAAAACATCCCCTTTACTTTACGTAGATGACAATGGGGAACCTAGCCCCTGACTCCATGATACTACGGGTGTTTGAGGGCATGCAGAGCATTGATCCTGGGGTACCCCTGCCCCAAGGTAGTGGGGTGAGTCGTGAACAACTGGTCATCTTCTTGGCTGACGTTCTGAGGGGAACCGCAGAGGAACGCGCACCCCTTGTCCTGGCGATGACACAGGGGTCAAAGGCGACTTCTGCAACTATTGACAACATAAGACAGGTGAAACTCGTTCTGGGTTAATTGGGCCTGTCTGTCACAGCCGTTCCCCCTCATATAATAACTAATAAACAGAAAAATGATACAGGCCTGGTTAATGACAGTTGGAGGACACCTGCTTTGTTTGTTTTGTAGCGGTGCTGTCAGGGGAGAACAGAGTACGAGGCTACAGAGTAGAGGTGCTCAAGTCCAGTTCTGGACGCCCATGGTTCTGTTGCCTTTTTTTGTCCCCCTTTTTCTGTGCTTAATTCGGCATTCATTTGACCTGGGAAACAGGTGTGTGCACTCTTCAGCCATTCACAGACAACAGTGGTTGATTAATGCTAAACCTGCAGGACTGCAGCCTTTCAGGACTGGATTTGGGTTCCTCTGCCTCAGAAGAATTTAGATGAGTCCCGTTGTAATTGTATATTGTTACGTAACTGAATCTCGTGTCAGCAGGTTTTATGAGGTTGTGGAGTTTAATAAAATCTCTTCTGTAGTTCTTAGAGGACCTGGTGTCTGCAGTGCTGCAGATTCTGACCCACAGGGGGCGCCTGTGTGGCTGGAGACCTGATCGCATGGGTGACAGCCAGCAGGGGGTGAAGTTACTGGCTGAACAGTTAAGCTCTGAGCTGAAGCCTCCAGGTACATGAGTGACAGTAAATTAATGATTTTTTTTCCCTGTCTGGCTTTGTCCTGAGGACACGTGGAAAAAATCTTAGAAGATGGAAGCCTTTTGGGCACTAAATTGTTTTAAAAGAAAGGTTTCATATCTGGTCCAAGTCAAGTCAAATTGTACTGTCCCAATAAAGGGACATTTGGTTGCAGCCAGGTATTAAAAAACACATTCACTCCATCATAAATACGACATGAAAGACAACACACTAGACAGGACACAGAGATAACAGTACAGTACAGTACAATGGAAGATCACTGCATGTGAAAACAAAAGATGTGCCAAGCTGCAGAGTGCAAAAAGTGGTTAGTGCAATCATTTGTGCAAATTCAGCCTACTAATTGCAGTGCAAACAAAAGAGTCTTTGAATGTTTTAGTCCTGGGAGTTGGAACTCTGTATATCTTCTGCCTGAAGGTAGGAGCTCAAACTCCCTCTGCAGGGAGTGGTCAGTACAGTCCAACATGGCGTGGGCCTTCCTTACGACCTGCCGGTGGTAAAGGTCAAAGGGCTGTGCTTGGTTCACCCCAGTACCTTTACTGGCTACACTGATAAGACCACCAAGCCTGTTCCTACTGGCCAGATTCAGGTTCCCAAACCACGCCCCAATACAAAAGGACAACACCGACTCCATAAAAGTTCTGTAGAACAGAGTCATCATTTTGGTGTACACATTAAAAGGATTCGTTTTTCTCAAGAAATAAAGATGTCACTGTACCTTCTTAGAAATGGCATCTGCATTAGCCTGAAAGCACAACCCATTATCAAACACAATACTCAGATATTTGTAGTTCTCCACCAAATCCATCTCCAGGATAAAGACAATGTCATACTTTTTTTGTCAGTTGGGACACATGCAAAAAATAATGACACTTTTCCATCTGGAAAAAAAAAGTACAATTTTCACTCTAGTTGATAAATTTAACATTTTTCCAGTCTTTTAAGCGTTGACGTTTGGGTTTTGTGTTGGGGTTTTAAGAGACCCACTGAGAAAAGGCTGAAAAGCAGTAAAAGCAAAACCTTTTTCCATCTTTCAAAACGATAAAAAAAAAAGTAGTGGTGGTATAAAAGTGGTAAGCCCTTGCACAGCCCTCCACAGTTTCCATTGCAGATGCAGTTTGAATAACTGACTGGTTCCCACCAACTCTCCCTCAGATCAACAGGCGTATGACGTCTCGTGTCTGGAAGACTGGCTGTTCAGAACCTCCGCCGTGGCCCTGTTCATGGAGCTGCTGATCGCGGAGGCCTTGGAGGTGGGGTTACCCTCCCGTCTCCCTCCCTCCCTGCTCCCACAGTGTCGGGAGACGGCGTGGAGTGAATTACGCTGCCTGCTGGATGTGCCCTCGCTGCTGTTTCTGACGCCCCACCTGCCCGAGGGTCGCAGCGCCCCCTGGAGGCTGCTGTTCTCCACGCAGCTGCACGGGGAGAGTTTCACGCGACTGGTGGGAAACTGTAAGGGCCGCGGACCCACTGTGCTGCTGCTGAGAGACACGCGGGGACATGTCTTTGGCGGCTTCGCTTCCCACAGCTGGGAGATCAAACCTCAGTTCCAGGGTGAGCCTGGTGAAAAAGATCAAAGGGATATCTGTTTGTGTGTGTGTGTGTGTGTGTGTGTGTGCGCGCGCACGCGTGTGTGTTAGCATTTAATGTTTCCGCCAAAAATTTTCAAAGCACTGACTGAAGACATCTGATAAGACAGACAAATGGAAGACCATTTAACAAAGTTCTATCACATCTCACAGTTGTTTGGTTATGGTGAACCAGCTATTAGTTTGGCCCAAAGATGAATTCCATGACACTGTTGAGCTGGCGTGTGAATGTGTCGGACAGCGCTCTCACACTCTGCGTTTCCACAGGGGACTCAAGGTGTTTCCTATTCTCGGTGTCTCCCTCTATGCGTGTGTTCACATGCACTGGATATAACCAGCACTACATGTACCTGAACCAGGGCCAGCAGACCATGCCCAATGGCCTGGTGAGATATCACTACCGTTCCAACTCAACTCTCAGGCCTCCTGCCGTCACACCCTCTCTGAATGTTTCACCCGTACATACGTTTTTAACATGTTTAACCCTAACCCTAACCCTGTTTAAGTCTTTCACATACGTTGCTCTGCTTTGACCCACCACACAGATATTTGTGACAGTAATTAATACGGATTTCTCTGCTACCATAGTAGTTTTTTTTTTTACATGTTGCTGTCGATATGTTTGGAGATGAATTAATGTCCTTTGGTTCTATATTGCAGCTCCCATCCTATAGCCTCAGTTAACCAAATCTCTTTTATCTAAGTTCTGTTATACTTTATATGTGTATGTATACTTGTTTATTCTTTTAATTTATTCAGTTATTCTAATTCATTATATGTATTATTTAACCCGATGCTCGGTCAAACGCGCGCTTTCCAGGGTGTCTCCAGGAGAGGGAGAAGTCGTGTGATCCCGTCTGTTTAAGAACGTCTGTTCACCTGTTTTCCTCAGGGAATGGGAGGCCAGCATGGCTACTTCGGCCTGTGGCTGGACAACGACTTCGGCCGCGGTCACAGTCGCGCCCGGCCACGCTGCACCACCTACGGAAGCCCCCAGCTGTCGGCCGACGAGGACTTCACCCTGGACAGGCTGGAGGTCTGGGGTGTAGGCAAGCCCCCTGAGGAACAGGAACAGGTGGGTGTCACATGACCATCTCTGTTTGGTCATTTCTTCCCCTCTCTCTCTCTTTCTCTCTCTCTCTCTCTCTCTCTCTCTCTCTCCCCTGTTCATAGCCTGCTGATCTTCGCAACAGACTCTACACTTTCCCTGTGAGCAGTTATAGACAGTTATAGACAGTTATAGACAGTTTGAGTACATATGCTTTCACATCTTTTGGACTCAACCCTTGGAAGTCACTTTCATAGTGATAGCAGCCCTGAGTCATTTTTGAGAGGTGTCAGTTTTTGTTTAGCGGAACAGCACCATCTCCGTCGAGTTCACAGAAAATGTGCGGCGTGCAGTTTGTGAAGTCTGGGCCACTCCCGTTCATTGACTTTAAAAAATGCTGAGACATCTCGCTGGAGCTGAACAATTAACATTCGTTTCCCTCACCTTAGCCAGAGATTTCAGTAACTTTTTTTTTTTCATTTAAACCCAGGCCTCAGAGGGCAACTGCTTTAACCCTCACGTCTTTTAGCGAAGGAACTGACGACACACCTTAGAAAAAATTAAAGTGGTATCAACATCAAATATCAAGCCAGTCCTCTGAATTAGTTTTCTTTTGAGTAAGTGCAATTTGGAGGTTAAAAAAACTAAACAAACAAAGATTGCACAATTATGAGGTACACTGTGGAAGCTTAGGGTAACTTTCAAACTGAGAAAACCTGTTCAGCAGTTGAGTGTGATTCCAGAGTTTCACCCTCCCGTTCGAGCACTGTCTTGGAGTTATAAGTGCTTGGAGTATATGTGTGTGTGTGTGTGTGTGTGTGTGTGTATGTATGAATGTGTGAATTTTGGAATTTTACCTAAGGTAAATATATTTATCATTTATTGATTTAATTGTTTATTGGCACTAGAGTGTCAAAAAAGGCACAATAATGTGAATGCTTTTACCTAAACCACGTATACATATTCTCTAAACCGTTACTGTTTTACTCTGAGGTATATTTGACCATCTCAGACCGCCATGAGCAGTGCGAGTAAGCTGACCTAATGTAAGTTAGTTATTAAAATAACTTTCTTATTGTATTTGTTTACGGTGTCTGACTGTTGACTGGGCAGGATGAGAATAAGAAAAGTATCCTGGATGCAGACCCGGAGGTCCAGGCTATGATGGAGATGACGGGGAAAACACTCCACAGCCAAGGCCTCAGAGAGCCTGAAGAGGATTAACGCCACTGACAGACATAGGAAAAGATGATGGATTTTTTATTTATTTATTTTTTTAGACTGAGTCTACCAGTGAGGGCAGTTGTTTTTAAGAACAACAATTGAAGAGCACTTTGGTGGTTGCTTGTTTCAGAGACTGAAGTGGATTTCGCAGTGAAGTTGATTCACAACCACTATCTAAAATTTCAGTGTTGCTTGCTTATTATATGTAATTGCTTCTGTAGAATTATATTTAAATTTTAATGTACATTTGCCGTTTTTTCAGACAGAGCACAGCTGCTCTTTCTCCCTGTGGAGAGGGGGAAAAATGTTTAAAGTAAACTCCTGTACTCTGTTGTAATCCTAGATCTGGATTTGTAAGGCATGGTATCACATTGTTACTGTGTTCTGTGTCTGGAACAGAGGTCTTGTCTAAATTCGATTAAAATTATACTAAGGGAGAATGCCATTTATGTCAACTTAATTGCTGGGCCTAATCTTGGTATTCCAAATATATCAGGGTTTATTTCTTTGTCATTTTGAAACCTATGCTGCTCGTAATTGCCCTTCTGCTGGGATATGTTACGTGGGAGCCACGCGCTCAAATCTGTATTTCAAGTAGGTTATGTTTTCTAGACGAAGACTGATACTAGCTCTGTACTGATCTGAACTGTAAACGAAATGTCTTCATTCAGAATGCAACTGAGTTTCAGGTTAATCGTCACCTCCACTCTAAGAAAAATCAGGCTTTTGAATTAGAAACCGTCACATTCTCTCAATATCACAATCCTGCCTTTCTCGTTGCTCGCGGGTTAACCCCTTTCTTCCCAAAAGACTGACATTTAGGTGGATATTTACTATCACCATAAAATTCGTGTTTACTTCAGTTCATATGACATGCTTCTCTGTAAATTGAGCTCGCTTTATCTTGTTTAATGCAAATCTCTGGTAAAATGACGCCATATGGAAATAAGGAGTTCCATGCACGCTCCTTTTCATTTACATTATGAATGGATGAGTTGTATCTAAAAAGGTAAAGCACGATAAAGCGGTTTGCTCTAATATATCTTTCTCTTATAAGCCTCTATACATATGCTATTTGACAAATTGTTGATGTTAACTATGTCCTCTGATATTTCGCTTGCATGGTTTTGGATGTACTTTACGAGATTTATTTTCTCGTTGTCTAAGCTTTACCTCGCACCCGGTGCAAAAGATGTGCAAAAGCTAAGCAGGTGCTTTCATTTTCATATTCCGTGTGGCCGAAGTCAAACTGACGCCGCGACTGTGGTTTAATGCAGTTGAAATTACGAGCAGAGGATAGGTGTAAACCGTACATGAGAGCAAAAAAATTAATCGTTAGCAAAAAAATGTATTGGGATTCCATTGCGATGGATATTAGGCTCTCTTTCTGCGTCTCCTGAATCTATCGCGTCCTGACGGACTTTGCATAGATAACATCTTTTCTTCCGGATCTTTTTATTACAGCTATTCTTAAAATGTTAACTTTACTTCCTTATGCTTGACGAATAGAGGAACTGACCACTTTGCGTCAAGGCAGGCCGCTAGTTTCATCAATTTTGTTTTTTATTGTTACGTTTTTAAATGTGAAGTTATTTGCGGAGGGGGCGGTTTACGACGTGATTACAAACTTTCATTTTCATTCAGGTAAGTTGTTATTTGTTTTATGAATTATTTTGTGTGATGTTTCGTACTACGGGTGTGGAATATACTTTACACAGTGGGGAAGAACGTTCTCTGGCCGTAAACATAAACTTAATACTACAGTTTAAAACACTCATTATTTACTTAACCACCGATGGAATTTAGCTAACTAAAGTGCTGAATGATCCGCACATAGTACCCTACTGTCGCGTTACCGTTACATTTTGAAGAGCGGGGTCCTTTAGGCATATCATCATGCATGTCAATCTTCATTAACTCAAGCTTAGCTGGATATGTCACAATGTGCGCGTGATAATAATTAGTTACATTGTTGTTAAATTGAGCCTTCGTCCTTACGAGGACTGTGGAATCTTTTTTCTTCTTCTCCAATTTTTTATAGTTTAAATGAACTTTATTACGAAGGCAAAACTGCATTTTTCTTTTATTTCTTTTGACAGTTCTACATTTAACGAAGCCCTTCGCGCGCGCGCACACACACACACACGCACACACACACACACACACACACACACATTTCGGCTACTGTACTAGCATACGTATTGTTGTATCACCCCGCGGACTACATTGCTTATAAAACATGTAAAAAATATTCCCGTTTTGTTAAGGCATATGGTGTGTCTGTAGAGCGTTAAAGGAATGTCAGTACGTCAAGGAAGTGGGTCTGTGTTTGGCATTTAGAGCCCAAAGGCACACGCTGCTCGATTAGTTTAAAGGTTGCCACAGGTATGAAGGACTCTGGGTTAATGTTTGATCTAAACTGAAGGACTCTCTCTCTCTCTGTGGGTTAGTGCCATCGTGCATCGCTCTCGCTTCTCATTTGCGATGCAAATAACGTCTGACATGGGGAACTAGGTGTGAGGCATAGCCTATACTATTTTGCTTGTCATGGGACAGTGATCAAGGAAACAGACTGATGGAGTTTGTCGCTGTCAAACAAATGGCGTACTGTTTCCCCACCAAGGTTTGCTGTTAATATTTCTGCTGCTGTAAACCACTACTGGGACAGTTAGGTTTCAAAAGTGTGGCTTTTGGTTTTAAATATTTTACTATCGTCGTCTTATGAAGAAACTATCCTCTCTGTCAATCTGTAGGTAAATTGACTTTCAAAGAGCATTCAAAAGCATTCAAATACTCCACGCAACACTGTTATCCCCCCCCTCCCCCCCAATTTCACAGGCATGCTGTATCTCAACACAAACAAAGACCAGCATTTTCGCAGTGATTAGAGATACATATAAAGAGTAATAAGTAATGCAGAAATAGACATTACTATTCCTCTGAAATGTCGGAGCTATTTTCCAGGGTTTGATATCCTTGTGTATTGCGGGGTGATTAACTAATACTTTAAAAACTCTTTTATCTTGGGAGATGCATCCATATAAAACTGTGATGTTCTGAGGTGAATTTAACTGAGCTGAGTGAGTGAGATAGAATCACAAGCAAAACTGGAGCGAAAAAAAAAAAAAAAAAGGACTTGCAACATCATCAAGTTTCACAGTAATTTGCAAATGAAACATGAAGTGTGTGTGATAGAATGTACGCTGTGAAGACATGAAATGCAGAGGAAAAAAGACATGCTTGTCTACACCAGATTGTACGTAGCATGGAAAGAAAAATCTACATGGAGCACAGAAAGTCCCAGACACTCTGTAGATTTAGAAGCAGCAGGTTTATTGACATTGCTACACCGACCGTAAGCCTTTCAGAACATCCCTGGGATCACTGTCTTTTAAATGAAACCGATTCCCAAAAGATTGGAAACGAGCCCTCATCCTACCCTCAATCAAATGAAGAACGGTCAATCTCAAGTCACAAATAAGGCCTTTGGCGACAGCTGTGCGTATGTGCCACTGAATTCTTTTGTGTAACCTATGTGTGTGTGTGTGTGTGTGTGTGTGTGTGTGTGTGTATTGTATGTGTTTCACTGGGGCCTATACATACCTTAATGTGTGTGTGTGTGTGTGTGTGTATTGTATGTGTTTCACTGGGGCCTATACATACCTTAATGTGTGTGTGTGTGTGTGTGTGTGTATTGTATGTGTTTCACTGGGGCCTATACATACCTTAATGTGTGTGTGTGTGTGTGTGTGTGTGTGTGTTCCAGTGTGTCCCCAGACTCAGCCATGGCTGGTCGCGGTAAGCAGGGTGAGCTGACAGAGTATAAGAAGAGTCAGATAAAGAGAGATCTGGAGATGGGGATCGTGATGACCGTCTTCAGACAGAGGATGGAGAGACTGACTGTGCAGGTGATTATTGAGACCAGACAGGTGGCTTGGACTCGCACCGCCGACAAGACAGATGGAGTCTGTGAGTACCTCCTTCACACAGGGAAAAGACTAAACGTGTGATGAAGTTAGGGTTATGGTTCTAACACAAGTTTTTTTTTCTTTTTGTTTTTCTTTATAATGCTAGTGTGAAATTCAGACCTAGTCTTCAAGAGAAGTGGTATATACAAAAAAAGTATGGAAGTAGTATCGGTCACTTACAAACATTAAAAAAAAGGCCAAAGCCAAAAAAAATGATTTTTGAATTACTGAGTTGTTGAGGAGAGTGTAAACGCATCTCCATAGCTTCCTGTGAGCTTGTTGAAAATATAAGTGCTATATAAGTAGGGCATGTTAGCTTAGTGTCCATCTCTCCTCCATATTACACTGATCCTGTAGGGTTTTAGTCAGAGAAAAACAGAAATGCAACACTCTCATACATGTGGAAGTATTCTGATCAAAAAACAAGTTCAGATCAATATGTAATTCTCAAGTTCTTGTCCATTGTACCCTCTTTAAACAATGCATTTGGTGCTTGCTGAGAGCTATCATGTGTGAATCAAGTCAAAGACTGGTCAAAAAGCGCTTAGGAAGCAGGACTACAGGGTTGTTGCACTAGCGTACACAGCAATGCGCAGTCCTGTGGGCCTCCCTTGAACCAGCTGAAAACTGTGAAAATACCTTAGAACTGAGGAAAAGGGAAAAAAAAGTGGGTAACTGGACCATTGCTGTGTATTGTGTTTTCTTTTTTTTTTTTTTTTGTTATGTCGAGCAATTTTTAAGAACTCACACCTCCCTTTAAACACTTGCCTTTTCTCTTTCTCTCTCTCTCTCTCCCTCTCTCCTCTCTCTCTCTCTCTCTCTCTCTTTCTTTGTTTCTCTCTATCTTTCTCTCACTCACTCCCATTTCCTTTAGCTGTATATTATTCCTATGTAGACGATAGTCAGTTTGAGCGTGCTCTCATTCTCTTCCGTCTCTGTTCTTCTGTGTGTGTGTGTGTGTGGCTTGTCTGTCAGTGGCCCTGTTGTCCTCTTCCTCCGGTGGTTTTCATGTCTGATCTTTGTACCTCAGTATGTGACAGTATATATGTATCAAAAACAAATGTAACTTTCATACAAATGAATGTATGTTCAGTTGTCCACGCTCGAATTTAGTGCGTTTGTTTTTCTTGGGGGGGGGGGGTGGGGGGGTGAAGCCAGCGTGATAGGTGATGCATGAAACCTTTTTATTTTCAGACAACGCTACCTTGACAAAGGTTATGCGCTGTGTTCTTTGTGGTTTGTCAATGGTGATTGAGAGAGATTTGCAGTTAGGTGGTTTCGGAGCAGTGCCTCAGAGCTGGTTTTTTTTGTGCTCTCTAGTGGACCTGGCTGAAATCCGGGAAGTGCGGCCGGGGAAGAACTCAAAGGACTTTGAGCGGTTTAAAGACAGCAAAGACAAGCACGCAGACAACACCTGCTTCACCATCTTCTACGGGTCTCAGTTTGTTCTGAACACTTTGAGTCTGGGAGGTGAGTGCATGTGTGTGTGCATGCACGCATGCATCTGCGTGTGTGTGTATGTGTGCATGTGTGTGTATGTGCGCATTTGTGTGCGTGTGTGTGTGCATGTGTGCGTGTGTGTATGTGTGTGTACGTGTGCACGAGTGTTTGAAGTGTTTCTGCACATGTGTACTTTGTCAGAATCTATACTGACATTTGAATAGTTTGTGCGCGGATGTATATTTGTGGCGAGCGTAGCCCTCTGACCTTGGGAATTAACTCATGAAGCCATGTTAGATACCACATTTACAGAATGATGCATTTCACAAACTAAGCACGTTAAAAAGTTGGTTTGAACAAGAGAAAAGATAATAAATAAAATTCACTGAGAATGTGTCTCTGTGTACGTTGACTGGAAATGATTCTGTCATCTTACAGAAGGCTTTACAGTGCCACATGCTACTCAGACCCGATGCAGGTCTATGCCTAGTTAGGGTTAATATGTTACATATTACATGATATGTTACATATATGATATGCTTGTTATGAACATGTGGTTGAGAGTAACATCCATTTACCATATGATGTATCATTTTAGGAATCCTTGCTTGACGTTTTCTCTCTTTCTTATGTGAATGAAGAATAACAGTCATATTGTGGGTTTGAATATGTTGAGGTTAGAACTGATTGTGAACGCAGTATTGGTATATTGGGTTTTACGGGTGTTGCTCACTATGTTTTTTTTAAGCATAGGTATGTTTGTGCTGAGTATGAGCCTGTGTGTGTGTGTGTCTGTGTGTGTGTTTCCATAGCTGACTCACCTGAGGATGCAGAGAAATGGCTCACAGGGTTGGATTTACTCAGGAAGGAAACATTGGAGGCCCATACACCAGCCATTGTAGAGAGGTACAGTCATACACACACACACGCACGCACACGCATGCACACACACACATGTGCTTGTCAACCGCCAGTATCTACCCAGATGAAGCAACTCAGTGTGTCTAACATCAGTTTGTTTTTTCTCTCTCTTTCTTTAGTTGGCAGCGAAAACAGATGTATTCCATTGATCAGACGAAGAAGAACAGGTGTTTTATCCTATAGTTCTAATCCCTTACAAGCGCTATTTTTACTGTAAATAATAATAATATATAGCAAACTCTCCAGTGTTCATTGAAGCTTAAGACCGTAATTTTTGGGTTGTGTCAGCCCTTTCTATCATTCACTATGAAAAATATACAGTTATCATAAGCATTTGAAATGTTTGTCTTTATAGAATGTGGTTGTTACGATTCACAACGCACAACTTGTATCTCAGCTGTTTTTATTTACTTGTTTATATGCCGATATATATGTGGATCATCTCTGTGTCGTTGGTTAGTATCACACTGAAAGAGCTGAAATCTTTGCTGCCTCCAATCAACTTCAAAGTTCCCAGCACTCGTTTCCTGAAGGACAAGTTTACGGTACGATTATATCTTTTATTATCTCTCCCCCTCCTCCCTTCCTCCCCTCCCCCCCGCCCTCCCTCTGTGGGCCGCAGCTTACTGTAAGA